>NC_134404.1:28861064-29156064 GCF_038048845.1 Mixophyes fleayi | reverse complement strand
CAAATTAGCGTTCTGTTTTGCACATAAGTTAAATACTGACTGTTTTTCATGTAGCACACAAATACTTGATAGCTCATTTGTACACAGAAATTTAAAGTTGATATTTGTGTGCTACATGAAAAAACAGTCAGTATTTAACTTATGTGCAAAACAGAATGCTAATTTGCACCCCTTGCATTGTACCATGGTTTTGTCCAGGAGACTGAAATAAGAAATTTCTCAAGTTAAGATCCTTAATGAATCAGTCCCCAGATTTCTAAATTGCCAAAGAAGGCAACCGGGTTTTCCCCTTGTGGTATCAAATTGACCAGAATGACAACTTGAATAGACCTTTAATGAATCTTGCAGCTGTCTTTAAAGTAGATCTTCAAGATATACAGCACTCTCTTGCTTATCTATAGCTCATAATCACATAAAAGATTGAAAGAGAGGAGATCTAGTGCAATATTTTACAAAAACTGGTTTTTTTTTAATAAAGTAAAAATATTACACTCACATAAAAAAGCATCAAATTGCAGTACACAAACAATTGTGCAGAATACTCATACCAGAGAAACTGGTATGTAAATACAGATCTTAGATCCTCCCCAGGGTAGGGTGAATACTGGATGATCCAATCAAGTCCAAAATGTATTTTCAGGTTAGAGCAATTGCACCTCTCTTAATCCTACAACATGTTTCGACTGATAGTTTTTTCAAGATGGATAAGCTCTAAAATCTGTGTCTCCATTTTATATTACCTTTATCCAATCCAAGTTTACTTATGATTTTACTTAAATATCGATGCAAAATAGAATCCTTGCACTTAGTTTGAATTGAATGGATTTTAAACTAAGTGTTCTAGAAAACCAACAGACGTCAATTCATACATTGCGAAAGAGAGTGAGCATCACAAGACATAGCTCAGTGGTGTCCCTTCCAGCCAGTTTTTAAGACTGCCTAGGAACAGCACTGAACCTGATGACCTAGCGACTCAAATGGAAGACATGAAATCTAATTTTTTGAAGAAGGGCTATCAGGAAGAATCTCTTCATTTAGCCAGGAAGAAACATTAAATGAGTATAGACATGAACTTCTAGATCCAAAGAGAGCGCTTATAAAACAAAATAAACCTACTCTTCCCATCATCATGTCATAGAGCCATCATTATCAAACTATAGAAAAGATATTTCAAAAACATTGGAAGATTGTAGGCAAGGATTCTATTTTGCATTAATTTTTGCGATCAAGACCCTTATTTATTGACCGTAGAGCTCCCAGTTTGAAAGATAATCTTGTCAAAGGAGCACTCCCTGGAAGTCCTTGTGCAGGATCAGTAAAATCAAAGGGTTTTTACTGGTGTGGATCCTGCTTAGCATGTAAAACTATTAAGGGCACTACTGGTACTAGTAAAATCCTGGAGATTCCAGCTAATAATCAAATATATAAAATAAATCCTTTTATAACATGTCATTCAAAGAATATTATTTATCTGATAGAATGCAAGTGCGGACTCCTATATGCAGGCAAAACTACCAGAGCATTAAAGTAACGAATTTCGGCGCATTACTGGAATATTAGGCAAGGAAAAGATACCCATACGGTTTCCGCTCATTTTAAAAAGGTGCATAATTGCTCAGAGAAGGACCTTGTCAACTTCATAGGTATAGGAGCGGTGTACAGTAATTGGGGATGTAGAAATATGAATAAACAACTCTTTAAAACTGAAATGTTGTGGATCTATAAGTTAAATTGTCTGATATCTGATGGGTTAAATAAGGATTTTGAAATAAAATGTTTCCTTCCGTATTTTTTTCAGATTGTCCTTAACAGAGGACTCACATTTTTACTCTATCTGTTTAAACTGATCTTATCATTATACATTGTTAATGGCGCCCTTATAGGAATTTTAACAGATAGTTTTCTATAGGATAAAATGTATTTTTCAAAGTTCCGCTTTTAATATGTGAAGTATAAATGAATCTTTTTCTACCCCCACTTATTTATCTATACATTTATTTATTGATCTATTTCCCACATTTGATTTTAAGAATCCACTTCACATATCATAAAACAGTTGGAACTCAAACCGGAAGTTCCTTATGGAATGCTAATTGGAACTTAATGGAACGCAAACTGGAAATTCCTCATGGAACACATTACCAGTAGTCTAGTTATAACGACTTCTGTTCTGTCCCGCTTATAGACAATTAAATTTGTTCTTAATAGAGGATCCACATTTGCACTTTATATATTGTACTGTTTTATTGATGCCCTTGTTTTGTAATGCTGATGGCTTTCTTATAGGATTTTTAGCTGCTGGTTTTCTATATGTATTTTTAATATGTCTTGTGTCAAAGAATACAAGAAAAACGTTGTCCGGCACTCAGAAACAAACAATATATGAAAACCGACTATGTCAGCATATACATAAAGGAGAATTGTGTGCACAATATAGCTATATTGGTGTTAAGCTCACCTGCAAGGCATCTCCTGTAGGTGAGTCCCTTTAAAAACAAACTAGAGAATAGTGAAAGAGAAAAAGGCGCACTTCTTTAAATTAATGACATGTGTACAAGTGAATAAAATCATTTGAGACGGCAGCCAACAACAAATAAGACCAATGTGAAAGTGCAAATAAAAGAAAAATGTTGTCCGGCACCCAGAAACAAACAATATATAAAAATCACTATGTGTCAGCATACACATAAAGCCTTGACTGCCGTCTCAAATTAATTTATTCATTTGTACACATTTCATTAATTTAAAAAAGTACGCCTTTTTCTCATTATTTTCTAATGTGTTAACGAATCTCTTTTTGATCCCTGTTTATTTGTCTATATATTTATTAATTGATTTATTCTATCACATTCAATGTAAAAAATCTTCTTTCCAAATCACAAAAGAGTTAGAATAAAAACCGGAAGTTCTCTATGGAACGCTTTTTGGAACTTAACGCAAACCAGAAGTTCCTCATGAAATGCTTTTCGGAACTTCCCGGAAGATTAGCTATAACGTCTTCCGTTTTTGTCCTGAATATAGACAAAGTGAGCGCAATTTTCAATTCCCAATCTTTATTAAAAAAAAATTCACTTGGATGCCATTTATTTTCTGATCCCTGATTGACTGATCGTCATCCTAAATTTTAGATCAATCTATATAGTAAGTTGCATTTTTTAATACTATATGAGAAAGCAAAGCAGATCCTGATTATATTGATTTATGTAAGATTTTGTGTTATTATAATTATTTATTCTTGACTACAAAAGGGCAAATTTTGATTGGCCATATGTGCATATTTTGCATCAATTTTTTAAGTAAAATCATAAGTAAACTCTGATTGGATAAAGGTACCATAAAATGGAGACACAGATTTTAGAGCTCATCCATCTTGAAAAAGAATATCAGTCGAAATGCCTTGGTTGATGAGACAGGTGCAATTACTCTAACCCTGTGGATCCCAAACTTTTTCAGTACAAGGCACTCTTAGGGTCTCCAAAATGTTTTCAAAGCATCCCTAAGCCAAAATAATTACCAAGTAGTCCCCCACCTTGCTTACCACTGGTCCTGGCCGAGGCACCCCTGTGAGATCTCAAGGCACCCCAGGGAGCCTAGGCACACAGTTTGGGAACCACTGCTCTAACCTGTATAACCATCATGGATTTGATTGGATCATCCAGTATTTTTCCTACCCCTGGGAGGATCTAAGACCTGTATTTACTGCATGATTACCCCATTTTCTCTGGTATGAGTATTCTGCAAAAAAAAAATTTGCATTGCGATTTGATGCTTTTTTATGTGAGTGTAATATTTTACTTTATTAAAAATATCCTTTTTCATACAATATTGCACTAGACCTTCTTTCTTTCAATCTTTTCCATGATTATGGGCTATTGATAAGTGAGACTGTGATGTATATCTTGGAGATCTGCTTTAAAGACAGCTAGAGAATTCATGTAAGGTCTATTCAAGTTGACAACACTAGGGGAACCTGGTTTCCTTCTTTGGAAATTTGGAAATCCGGAGTGGAAAATGACTTAAATGCATGAACTGAATTTATTCTATCACTATATATACTATAGAACTTCAATGAGTTGTATGAGATGGTATCAAACTATTTGAATGTTTGATATGCTGAACTACAGTTGTCTTTCTTAAATACCAGACACCCCATCAACATCATTATTTTTGCTTATATCAGTCACCAAAAAATATATATGGTAGCCTCATTGTGTGATGAATGTGCACGTTCTTTTCCCAACATTGTCAATATTTTATAGTTTATATTTTGATTCTGTGATTTATAATTTCTAAAGTGTTCTATAATTTTCCTGCAGGCCCAGGACAGTCTCACATATGGAAGCCCAGTGTTATTGCGGTACTTCTTCTCCCATGCTATGGTTTAAAATGATATAAATAGAAAAGACCCTAAAAAGGTAAACAAAACAGATTTAATTTGTAAATTATATGTTACATAATGCATTGCATTATTAACGTTCTTTTGTAGTTTCTAGCATTTTTTTCAGACACATTACATAAAATCCATATATTATTACAAGCTATATGTGGTCTTTGTGTGGCTAAAGACTTTCAAAATGTATTTGGTTCAGGACAACAGACTTCTATTACATACTCTGAGTGCTAATCTACTCCAGATAAATGGACATCTATCCATTGACAACTTAAAGAAACAAGATAATATGATCTTCTTGTATTAAATCGGGGACATTTATGTTATGTTCCTACTATTGTTGGGATAGTTGTAAACATATTGCTTATACAAGTTTCTATTTGGATAGTGCAATTTTAATGTTCTTTATTATTGTAAAACTCTAAGCTAATAAGGGGAGTGTTCCTTTTAAACACAAATTCTGAGAACACTAGATATATGCAATAGGAGTATCAGACCGATCTGTATCCAATGGTCTATATTTTATTGTTTTAATATATTATTATTTTATTAAAATATTTTTAAGATGATTATTATTGTGGTTTTTTTAGTAAGTGTTGTATTTTGCTTTAATCTGTTCCAACTGAAGGGTCAATAGAGTTTGCTCTTTCTATTGTTCTTTTTTACATCGCATATTTTTGCCGATTTTTTTCTATAGTCTTTTCGGGACACTTTCTATAAAATATGTAAAACTGTATAAAATTATTACCAGTGCAATTTTATTACATAATTAAGTTACTTAGCAAACGTTTTATTGATAAAAAAAATTCCATAAAAACTGTTTTGTGTAGTACCCATTCCCTTACAATGGTTCGATCTAATTTTAGAGTTTTAAAACTCAAACTGTCTGTTAACAGTGTTATTAACATTATCCTTGAACTGTTGCTGTCTAAGGATGGATACACACTACTGTGTTTTCAGACGATTATTTGGCCAATCAGACGATAAACGACTGATTGGCCCGATATCACAGTGTGTACCCTGGATTGATGAACAATTATTGTTCCAAAGCACATGAAATAGTTGATCGAGATTTTGAAATTGTACTGAAAATCCCATTCAACAATGGAACAATGAACAACTTAGCAGCAGAGGTGTTTGTACCTGTCAGTGCAAGCAATGAGCTGCAGTGAAGGAGAAGGATGTCTAGGGTGATGCAGTGAGGATTAGGGCGATGGCAAGCTAGGTGTCTGCATCAACTTCTTGTTTCCCACCACCCTGCTGCTGGTGGAAGTCTTGCATTACAGAGTGTACTCTGCCATCTCTCCCACACATTGCTCACTTCAAAGCCCTGGGAGGAAGACGGAGGCTGAGGCTCTTCTTTAACTTTGCTGCTATGTATCTGCTGAGAGGAGCTGGCTCTACAATGCAAGGAATGCTAATGACTCCACACTGAGGTCAGACTCACTCTCCGTCTCATGCCAGGCTGCTCAATCATGCAGGCATACACCGTACAGGTAATAAAGGAAGTATTTACCATTACAGTATTAAAATAGTAAAGTCTTCCAGCAGAAAATGTGCCGTGTTTTCTGATTGATATATGACTCTGTGGCTCTATCACCTGAAATTGTGCTACTGGCACACATTTACACAATGTGTACCGTGATTCATCTGCTGTACCTTCAAGGCAAATGGGAAGGGGATTGGCTGTCAGAGCAGTTTCTCCTCCCTGTCAGGAATGTGTGCACCAAACTACACTGGAGGTTATATTTCTCTACACACCAATCTGATTTACATGTGTGCCCTTTACTGAACTCTCCAGTCACAACAAGCAGAGGAAGATTAATGAGACCATCGTCTGGGACACAGGTGAAGTCAGTCACTTTTTTTATTTTTTATTAACTTGGGCAAATTAATCAGATCAGAACAAAATCTATCACCAGGTTATGCTGTACGTACAACTTTTAAAATGATATTGTTATAACTGGAAGCAAAACTGTGGTAATGGGAGCCTGAAACTGAAAATGATTATTGTCAGAGCCCATTTTCCCTGTATACAGCACCCATGTGGAAGGTAATATAACCTGTAGAAAATACAGTGTTCTCTGCCAAAAACACATCATGTCTTTTGGAATCCACTTTGTCACTATAAGTTGCAGCAATGGAAAAATTCCATTGGCCAAAAGACAGGTGAGAGTAGCTGCCTGAATGCATGGAAGCCAGACTCTGACCTCTGAAGTATTTCATCCTGTTCAGGCGATGGTTATGACAGATGAAGAGCATAGATCTGAAGGTAATTGGGTATAGTGTGTATACATGCATCGGCATGCTGATCGGACTTTTTTTTTTTGCTTGTCGTTGGAAAATCGCTAATCGTTAGAATTTTCTTACAGTGCGTACCTAGCCTAAGAGTCTAGATAAGTTTATCCAAGTCTGCCCTTCCTGTCCAAGATGAAGGTATTTTTCAGTTTAATGTCTCTCAATGATCCTGTACACCTAAGATCAAAATGATTTACATTGACTGGACTGAAGGTAGAGCATGAAATTTTCTACTTAACTACTGTTTATACAGTAAGATGGGAAACCTAACAGAGGGCAATAGAATTTCACGTAACTTTATGTGAATTTGTTTCCTTAAATTAATTCACAGTTCTGTCAACTATGAATACATTGCATTAATTTACAGTTTGAAATGTTGTAATGTGCTAATACCATTTAATGTTGTCAACATCTCTGTAGAATTGAATTACAAATTACAGCTCCAAACTTTAATCTACCCTTGAATTGCAGGTGGCAAAACAAAGAAATCCAGAGTTTAAATAGTGACTTTTAAAAGATGTACATCTGTACACAATACTAATGGACATGCTGCCTATATAGGGGTCATGATGAGTTGAGGGTTTTTTTTGTGCAAATAATGTGTTGTTGCATTACTGCACACAAAGCACTCATTCAAAAACTAGTGATTTATGTGTATATTCAGAAAAGTTATTATGTAACAAAAGCAAAATTTGCTTCCGATGTACCATGAGTGCCACATTGATGTTGTACAAATAATAATTTATATACAATTATATACAAAGACATGAAAATGATTACACTACCGAATTGCTTCAAAAATCTATATGGTATCCCCAAAATTGATAGAACATAAAAAATTGTACTGTGCAAAAAAGAATCTGTTGTGGTACATGGGTCATGTCATTGTATTGTACTCTATCCCTCATATTAACTATGTTTATTATTAATTCAACTACTTGTGGTCATATTATTATTGAAAATGCATATAAAAGATTTTTGTACGTTTCAAAAAGAAATAGTTTAATAAACTATTGAATTGGCTATGAATAACCTATTAATATGTATATGTTGACAATTAGAAACTTCATTTCTATATTTTTAAGTGTTAAATTAAAAAAAAAGAATGTTCCTTCAATTATATTAGTTGATTTTATATAATTGTATTCATGTAAATGGTTAACAGTAAAAATAATTAATAAAAATGCATGTTACATATATCATCATCATCATTTATTTATATATCAGTTGAACTGTACATTAGACCACAAAATATATTAAATATAGAAATGGTGGTATACAAGACATCATTTTGTGGTCTAGCATACAGACATATTTTGACACAATTTCTTGTAGGGAAATATTCATAACGTCTAATAAAATTATCTTCTTATCCAGCGGTTATCAATTTGTTGCTACGCGGATCCCTGGGGTGTCGTGGCAATCTGATAAGGGTGCCACAGTCAGGGCCCACAGTAAGCAGGGCGGAGTGGCTCCAAGCCTGAGAGGCACTCCCCTCCATCACTCATCCTCCGCTTGGCCGGCCAAAAATACCCCAAAACTTACCAGTACGGGGATAGCGGTGCCTGGCACCCTCCTCCCTGCTCTCTTCACACTGACTGTCAGATGTGACGTCATCACAAACAATATTTTTAGTGGGAAGCAACGCAGAGAGGAGCCTGAAATTAAAGAAAAGAAGACAGAAGGACAGCAGAACAAAAAAGAAGAAAGAATGACAAGTTAAATGTAAGTAAAGGAACAGAGGTGTAGCACTTGGATGAAAGGGACAGTGCAATAAAGACACAATGTAATGAAAAAGAAATCTGATAAAGGGCGCAGTGTGATAGTGAAGGGGCACAGTGTTATGATGAGGGGGCACAGTGTGATGGTGGAGGGCCTTACTACATTATTTGGACCCAACTACATAAAAAAACAGGAGTACCCTGTCATTATTTTGGCTTAGCGGTGCCTTGAAAAAAATTATGGAGACCCTAATGGTGCCATAAACTGAGAAAGTTTGGGAATCACTGTTCTAATCAAATCTTATGTCAATATTGATATAAGCATATACAAATGTATACATATATTTATTTTTTATTTTTTAGTTACTGGACGCTAACACAATAGGTTCAGTGAAATGAAGATTTGAAACTGATTTTTATATGTACAATGTTGTTTTGAATTTTACCTATTGAATCCTTAATATTCTATGCAACATCCTTTTTTTAATAACATTTTTTATTTGTATTTGAAGTGAAAGGAAGCAAGATTTATTTGAAAATTACCATAGTTGACAATTTGCCCAAAATGTAAGAATTTCAATATGTGTTATGCATATCCTTAATGCTAAAAGTGTGATAAAAAGTTATATGTGTTCGTTTACACATCTCAATAAAAAATAGAGCAAAAAAAATAGGAAATAACATGTTTGGCAAGAAGCAAGTTATGCAACTTTTGATATTGTTGGCCATTGTACAATAGTTATGTTCAACTGAAGGAAGCATTATGCTTAAATGTATATTATGAAAGTGTTTCACTCAAGTCAATAATCCTCTAAACCACATTGTTAGAAGTGTTATTTTTTGGTACACTTGTGAAACCCTTTTAAAAAAGTAGATACTGAAAACAGTAATAAATCTTTTAGGTGATATAATGATAATATCTATATATTACTGAAATTTTCAATGAAAAAAATTGGACTAAAGCATACTGATGAAAGACATGTCTTAATAAATATAAGCATTAATATGTTAGCTATATGGCCATTACCAAATTGTATAGATTTGAATGATGATTTCCACTTTTTTAAGATAATATAATATTATAACCACATTTATTTTACAGATTACATATAGTAAAACCAAAACACCAGATTTAATTTAAGTGCTTGATCCACACCATCGTCTAGTTTAAACCATCAAAAGCTTAAACGAGCTCTATGACCATAAATTAACTTAGAACAAATATTCTGTTTTATGTTTAATTGAATGCAAATTATGTTTAATAATATATAATAAGACTTTTTGAATGAACAAAAACACACATTTTAGAAGTTTCTGAATTTATGGTTTTATATTTAAATAAAAAATGTAAACACCCTAATCAAAATTTGCTCTCAACTCAACATGAGACACATAATAGATTTTCTAAAATAATATCAATATTTAAAATACATTACATACACAAAATAGATACATTTACTGTTTTATTTAAAAATATATTTTAAAATGTTTTATAAGGAGTAAACTGTTCCATAATTTTATTATTATGCAACATTTAAAATTTTATACAATTTAACAAATAATTGTTACAAGTACAAACATCCGAATATGATTGTTTAACTTAGATTTTTTTTATAAATTTTTAAAATATTTAGAAAAATATAACACATCAATTTATCATAAAATATAAATGTGTTAAAGTCCTGAAGGCATTATTATCACTATTTAATTAAGAGAGGGTTCTCCCTGCTTACATTTGACTATTGCATTGCTGTTAGCCAATGTTGAAAGATCTGATATTGAGGATGTTAAGGACATCTCATTCTCTCTTCTGTAAGTTACAGCTAAGAACATGTCCTTACTTAATGTCTGTAAATTTTTCCTTAGTTGCAGTTAATTGATTTATAGGATATTTGCCATCCTACCCATGTTTTGGGACATATATCTTAAAATGGACAGCATGCTTGAGTGGTTTTGTTCATTTTAAAGTTGTGCCTTACACATTTCTGCCAATATTTTAAGCATGTGTTGTTCAAGTCTAGCATTTTTTTTATGTAATCGCTTTGTACTCAGGGTAGATAACTTATTAGCTGATGGGAAGTTGCAGTTTTGCTGTGTCCTTTGGGACAGGAAACAGAATTGCACTAACATCTGCAATTGCCAAATCGCTTTCATTTTCTAATTCCATGTTTCCAATTGGCTTGGGAGATATTTGTTCAGAAAACATGTGAATTTGGAAACCATTTGTAGACTTTCAGCAGATAAATCTCCTGCAGTCTCTGTCGCAATGATCGTTTTGAAGGGCCTCGTCAATTCTGTGAAATTCATACATAAGAGGTGTATTTAACTTTTAATAACAAAACACTACAATGTTTACCTGGATGATCTTAATGACATTATTATAATTACTTATCCTGTTTATTCAGTGAAGCAGTAAATGCAACACTTGACTGTCCCTATAGAAGAAACATAAAGGTAACACATCAATAAATTGCAATGAATATTTATGAAAATAATTGAATTCATTTTAAAACTAACAAAAAACATTAATAAATATCCTCAACTTATGTACCCTAGTTTCCAATGTTCTAGAAATCTTCTGGGTGGTTTTAGCGATCGATTAACCCTTTATATATTTTCTGGACTATCTGTCTGGCTAGCTACCATACATACAGATCCAGTAGCCACACTGGATCCATCTACGTCACTTTCTGTGATAGCGGGAAGCAATAACCAATTTTGTTCCTGATAACGCATTACTTCCAGCATTTCCTGGTGCATCCTGGGCATATCACACTGTGTATTGTTGAATTCTAGAAATGTTCTTGTCAATAGTTTAAATGAAGAGGCTATGCAATCGTTGGGTAGTTGTTGATTGGTTTTTTTTGTCATCTATGGAATATATACAAATTTTTAGATGCTTCCGTACATCGCCCACCTCGACCTGAGTGAAATTTCTGTATGTTTCTAAAGTTTTAATTGATAATTAAATGCTATCTATTTCTGACATGGTGGGGATAACCGTTGCAGGCTTGGGGTTAATTATCTCACAATTGGCCTCTCTAACATTGTGGTGTCCTGGTTTGCAGAACAGTTTGAAGATCCATCCTCTCATTCTATTGACCCTTCAGATGGTAGAGGATGGATGCTTGGAGTATTTTGCACACTGATGTGTTGAAAATGTTTTCAGTGGTGTCGACTGGAGAACAGAATATATATCTGTCTTCAGGCATTTTCAGTTGAAAGTCCTCTGGAACTATTAACTTATTTTTTATTTTATATTTTAACAATTATAAATTTATTTATAAAGGGTAATTATTTTGAAAACACAGTAACATTTTAAGCTATTTGTATCCTATTGTGATGTACTAAAAATAACAGACATGTACATAACACAAGTTGGGCTGGATACACACTAAAGGTTTTTCAGCTGATTATTTGATCAATCACCCGATAATCGAGTGTTCAGCCCGACTATCACATTAGTGTGTGCACTCCAATGATGAACGATTATTGGTCTAAAGCACATCATATCATTTCATTTGATTTTTAAAGTGAACTAAAAATTTCGTTCAACAATGGAATGATGTCGCTCCAATCCTGCAATGCGTACGTACTCACAACCAACTGCTTGAAAATCTGCTGATAGGTTCTCCAACAGCGATGCCTTTCTGAGCGTGTTTATTTAAATTTATGATATTGTCTCTACTTTTGTCATGTGGAGCACTGCCAAAACCTCAAGCAAATTGAAAAAGTGTTCTTTTAATGACAAAGTAATAATAAACCTGTTTTACATGCTCCATATATCATTTATGTCTTCCTGCATGCAAGTGTATACAGCATGCATTGTTAACACATGTTAAAATACATATTCTCATTAACCTATCATTTATTTACTGATGGGACGTGTCCATTACAATTCTATATTATTATATTAACATTATGTTTTTTTCATTTTACGTTTTTATGCCTATACCGCTGTGTATTTAATGTTTTGAATATAATGGCAGAGTACAAATATATATATATATATATATATATATATATATATATATATATATTACAATAACTATATATATATATATATATATATATATATATATATATATATATATATAAAATTTCATGCCCACCTATCTACCAAATTCAACAAATAAACCAGAAAGTTGTTTATAGGATCATTTATTCGTAAGCATCATCCTCATTTTTTAGACTGGATGTAAAAAAAAGAAAATCCTTACATTGCAGAATATCTTAATCTACGAAATAAAATATTTCAAACTTCTGTTATAATTACTATTATTTTAAATCTTTATCTGGCTACAGGCTTCAAACATAAATTTTTCATACATGTGAAACAAGTCCAGAAATTTTTTCTCCAGTTTGTGGAACTTCTTCTTCTTGATGTTAGTCCTTAATTCTTTAAAATATTTGTTCAGCTTTTTCATCTTAAATAACCATACCCTTTTCATCACCGGAAGTTATAGAAATATTGGTGGTTGTGTTCTCCTTCTCTCCTTCTGAAGTTTTGTCAGAAAGGATGATGGTATGAAGAAAGGGAAATTAATTTAATTATGTTTAACGGTGAAATAGAATAGTACATTATTTTTTTACAGTGGGATACTACCAGTTGCTTGGACACTGCTTTAAATCACTTTGTGCTGATGTCCCATTTTTTAATATAACACCTGACCTTTTTTTTATCTTTTTAATGAAGTTTAATTACATTCTTTCAGTTTCTCTTCCCCCCCCAATTCCTATGTCAGTGATTTCTTCTTTTATAGTCGCTACAGCATCTTTAATTTTTTTTGTGCTGCACGGCAACACACTTCATTGCCTATTTTTCTTTATGTAAATATATGACAACGTTTTACAAATCATTTTAATTGTTATTGTTATCATTAATTACTAACACCATTTACTAACTAGTTTTACAAATTTTTAATAGCCACTTTTAATACTTCTTTTTTTTATGTTTGTTCGGATTTTCTTCAACTTTTTTTGCTCCTTTTTCTTTAGATCTGACCAGCTTTTCTGAATCTGGAATTTCTTTTTCTTTTTCCTGAGTTTTTGCATAACATGTTTATGACGTCACCATACAGGTACTCCTCACTTAACGACCGAGTTCCGTTCCTACGACTAGGTCGTTAAGCGAATTGGTTGCTAAGTGAGTACAGTACTGTTATATGCACCTACATGTATTGTAATCATTTTTATTGATTCTGAATGAAGAAATAGACTAAAGAAAACTGTATTTTGTTAGTTTGCTTTACATTACATAACACTGCATAACAGAAAATAAACATGTGTACAGTAAAGCTCTACAAACAGCAGCAATTATAACAATGGGGACCCAGGGAGAACCTGGTCGTAACTCCGAGTGGTCATTAAATGGGTAGGTTGTTAAGTGAGGAGTACCTGTAATTAGTTCCTTTCTGGGATTGACTTTTTGGTATTTCTTCTTGTGACAGTTCTAGTCATGCTGGTTCAGCACTCTCACCATCATCTCTATATCCCTTGGACTCATTGGCTTAGCTCTTTTCACCCCCTCCAATTGCTTCCTTTCTTCTCCACCACCCTCCACTCCTCAATCACTTTTCGCTTTCACCTGCTTTCACTTTTCGCTGTTCATCAGCCATGTTCTAATGTACTGCTGGTGACAGACTGGCTCCTCTATAATTTTATAGACGAAGACATGGGCGTTCACAGTTGGTATGAACCATGGCAGCTCTAGCTGCAGAGTGGAGCATTGTGGGTGATAATTCATATAACGAATTTGGACCTAATTTCATCGTTTTTATAGAAAGTGTCACAAACTGTCATGAAGGCAAATCCGGCAGACCTAAGGGATCTGTCGAATTTAGCTTTACTCTACCCAGAGGCACGGAGTCTAGCGGAGCAAATGGTCTTTGCCAGGGACCCCAGCAAGGAGGTATGGACTTTGCGACCTCTGCTCCGCAGGTCGCGCCCCCCTGGGAGAGTGCCATGCAAGACCCATAGGAAGAATCCAGATATATGAAGAGCAGGTCAATAGAAGCAGATGGAAGTAAGATCATCTGAGAGATGAGTGATGGCCTTAGTAGACAATTGAGCAGCTTACTGAATAGCCTGAGGGCTGGTATTGACCACTGCAGACAATGAAACTGAATGCTGGATAGTCTGCGGACAGGCAAGTATCCACTGCGGACAATGGAACTGAATTCTGAATAGGCTGCGTACAGGTGAAGCGTTAGGAAACGCAGGGAGTCAGGTCAAAGTACTTACTAAGAAATGATTTGAAGATCAGGCACTGGGAAAATGGAGTGGGTGTCTTAAAAATTCCACTCAGATAATAGGCAGCCCAATGAATAGGAGCCCGAGATTATAATAACAATCGGATCCGCAAACCCAAATCCAAGATGGCGACCACATGCTGAGGATTGCAGATTCACCGCCAAGGAGGACAGTGACGGGGACCAGGTAAGTTTGCTAGGCCCCGGCTAGGGGAACCGCAGGTCCGATGTGTAAAAGTAAGTACTTTATGTAGTGAGTTTGTGTAGATGTTTTTGATGTTCATGTAAATATTACAAGACATGTTTTATTTATTTTTAGGAAAACATTTAAGGTGCCATCTGACAAAACTGTGGAGCTTGTGAAAGATTTCATTGAGGCCTACAGATCCCATTCCTGCTTGTGGAAAACAAAGTCAAATGAGTATTCTAACAGGCAGAAGAGAAGCTTGGCTTTGTATGATATGACCCATCTCTGATGTTCAGAGATGGGTTTCATACCTCTTCTCAGGGCCATTTTAACAACATTATGGGCCCCTGGGCAAAGCAGTGCACCGGGGCCCCTACATATACATATATGTATATATAGAGAGCGATACAGATATAGATATATAGAGATAGAGATAGAGATAGATAGATGTACTTGCTCAGTGACCGTTGAAGGTTTTTTTGCAGGTTTTTTCTTTTGCAGGATTATTTATTCTAATTAAGAGCCCTGCCTATGGGGCCACCTTGCCAGTGGGGCCCCCGGGTACCTGCCCATCGTGCCCAATGGAAAAGATGGCCCTGCCTCTCCTGCCTATAGGCCCAAATCAGCACTTTTACTCTTCTACTATATGCTGACATACAGTAGAAGTGCTTACTGCTTGTAAAATACATATGTTTTGTTTGTTTTGTTTTTAATATGTTGGAATGTTCAGTTTATATTTTAATAAAAATAATCAGACTATTCCTTTCATAAACCTCCTTATTTTGTCCCTGGAGAACTTGTACTATAGCCTCACAGATCTCAGGTATTATCAATTCCAGAGCTTGTGGTGAAATTGCTCTGCTGTACTTGAGATCAGCCAGTGTCCTTCCTGTGGCCAAAAATCATAAGGTAGCAACCAGTCTCTGCTCTACAGATATTGGTATCCTTAAATGGGTGTCCTCCTTCTGGATGAGTTGGGTGACAAGCAGGAGCAACTTGTGTACAGATTCACGATCTTTTGAGAAGATGTTATGGCAGAGGAAAATCAGAACTTCAATGGTAAAACATGTAGAAATCGTATTAAATGTCTATATTGTGTACGCATGAATCGACATGCTGATCGGGACTTCAGTCGTTGGTAAAATTGTTAATGATATTGCATTGGGAGAAATTTTCTGTAGTGTGTACCCAGCCTTATACACATATTTTTTTCCCCTGCTGTTGTCACTAATAGTGGACTTTCAGAGGAAGGCCAACAACAGTTGCATGAGAATGTTCGATTGTTTCTTTGGAATAGATAAAGTGACAATATTTTCAAAATGGTTAATCATGTAATTACCATAACATATATATTTTTATGATTCAAGCTAAAACATACATTAAACAAGTGTAGTTCATTATTGTGGACAATGTAATTACTTTTAAAATGCACAATATCTGACATAAGTATATATAGTACTTAGAAACAAATAGGAAGGTCTATGTTTTAGTAGGGGCACTCTAGGTTGTCTAAAGTTGTTAAAATAGTTACATTTTTATTATTAACACATTAAAATATACTGACGTGGATGTTGATTATATTGTTAATTATATTTAAATGCAATACTTGTTCATAGCAGACACCATGTTTATATACTGATTTCCTAGGTGATTCTAACTCACTAAGGTCCATATTGTCATCAATTCCAGTGTATTTACAAAAATTACATTAAAATGACTTCCTGTCTGCTAAGTAACATAATTACTCTCTCAAATCTAAACTCTGTACAATAATCTACCTGTCTGATTACCTAAGAGGAAGAGTAATGATATACAGTAATCTGCTATTAAATCCTAAAGATATTACCAGGAGGATAGTAATCATATTCCAGTATAATACTTAATCACTGCAGATAGCCAGTGTATATAGTGATAGCCTAAGCGACTATTATTCGTTGAGGTCCAAATTCTCTCTCTGTGTTACGTACATGAATTAGACTAACCCTCCTGGTAGATTCTATTTCATAATAAGGATTTGCATGAATTCATTAGCTCTAGTACTAAATATATGAGCCTGACAGACAGCAAAGCAAAAAGCCAACGCGTGTTTCTCTACATAAAGGCAATGTAAATACTTTTTGTCCAACCTATCAACTTTCTCCTGGCATGGTGAATGCTGTGTCCTTGATGTAAAATGTAAATGTTTACTTTTTGGCGGGACATGTAACCCTTGGGGGGAGTTCAATTAGCCACGAAGTGTCTCACAGACATTCCGGAGATCAATGTGATTTGATAATGGAGATTGTATGATTAATATGTAACTGTGTGTAGATTGTGTTGCATAAATAGGAATTGTATACATTTTGTATTATAATTGAACAGTATAGCTTGATATATTGTTAAGATGGTGGACAATGTGCCATGCTTTTGTCAACTCCTGCAATGTTGTACAATTGTGGGACTATACATTCAATCTATGGGACACAGTGAAACAGGATTATGGTCTTTGAATGGAATGTTGTTTGTCTTTGGTTTACAAATGCAAGATGGCAAAAATGAAACTGTAAGTCCTGGAGAATAGAATATAGAATTTGGATAGTATGTAATGACTATTTTAATGCATGATGAAGTTTACACTATACATTAAGTACTTTGACATAAGTGAAATGAAATAATATAGAATAAATGGTATAAAGAATGTGAGTGGTATGGGATATACATTGTATTTGAGGCTTATATTGCTGTGAAATGTATGCAGAAGACTGGAAGGTGTGTTGTATTCAATGTTTAAAATGGAGCACAGTGCCCCGCTCTCCACCCCCCAATACACACACACACAATACCAGAGCACATCACAAACCCTTCGCAACAGGTGCTGTTTGATTCTACAACCTCCCACCACACAATACAATCATATTCACAAACCCTTACTACAATAGTTCACGCACACGCACACACACACACACACACACACACACTAACTTATATGTTTATTAAACAGGCATTGAATGTAATTTATTGTGTGAACATCTATGCTATACTATTTATACTAATAGAGTAATTGAAACTTGCTGTTTGTATAATATACTCTGTTTGCCGTTTTAGAATATATATGCGTTTTACATTTACAATTAGAATGTTAATTAGAATACAAACATTTTAATTGAATCTACATCTTGTGTGTAGTCTTTCTCAGCATAAATTTATTATATGAATATTGTTTCTGGGAATTTGGGGGAAAATGAATTATATTTCTTATGTTGTTACCATAACTATCATTGTGAGGAGTTGGTTGATGTTAATAGTCATAAATAATGTTGCTAAATGGTAATCAACAAACTTGCCAGACTATTAGCTACCCATACCCCCTTTTTACATAAAAAATATATGTATGTAAAGCTGGGAGCACTCCTTATTAGAATGACAGCCTTGGGAGCGTAAAAAAAGTGACCACCTACACCACATTTCAATATACTAATATATATATATATATATATATATATATATATATATATATATATAGATATATAGATATATATATATAAACATGTGGACAACCATTAGTGTTGATCATGAAGAGATGTATAAATAGCTTACACTAAACACATATATCATGAATTCAATATTTCATACAGTCCATATAGTCCAGACCTCTTTTGATGTTTTTTCAATATCCAATTAAAAGTGTTGCTTTTACTTTATGTTGGTTACAACAATTTTTCATAGAAAATGTCATAAAAAAGTAAAGCAAAATTAAATTATCCCCAAAAAATCAGTGATTTAAATCCAGGTAACCAAAAATTAAAAAAATCTAAGTATAATGCAATCAATTCCATTTTTTATTTTACAATGTTTTATAGGCTAAAACAATAATTTGATAATCAGTATATCTAATAATAAATATTAAACACAAAAAAACTGTTCTGAAAAGGTAAAGGTGAAATTCTATTGGATGGTACAAGGGACACATTCATTTTAAGAAACTTGTTTTCAAATAAACAAAATAACATTAAAATAATTACTAATAAAATTGTTATAGATTGAATAAACAAAGAAATTCAAATACTGGCACATTATTGTTTTTGTATAAAGCTTTAAGCAACAAAAAACATTAGAAAATTATACAAATATGTTTTATTGCGACAGGAGAGATATGGTCTCTTAATTTTGTTCACCAACCCACCATCTCATAGTTCAGTTAGGGTCTACCACCAGTTCCCGTGGAATGATAGTGACAACTTTCTCTTTACAATTTTCTTTCATTCAGAAAATAGTTCCATAAATTTGATGTCACCTCATCTGCAATTTCCCTCCATATTGCCTCCTTTGCTTTGATTTTATAACTATATCCAGTATGTCATCCATATAAGAGAGCGAAATGTCTTAATACTCCATCTACTAGTACCTCATTTTCAATATTTGAGAAACAATGTGATCTTTTTTTTTTTGTCCTTTTTGTGAACTACTTTCTTGGATAACAGTCGCTTCCTGGATGGAGTCCAAACCCTCCTCCCCACTACTGGAGTAGGAAGACATATCTACATATAAAAGAAAATAAACAAAAACACAATATATTTTCAGTAATGAACGATAATTTTAACAAAACAATTACAAAACAAAAGTTTAAAGTATGTCATTGGGGTACAAACAAATGATATAGTAATTCCAAAATACAGTCATTGTATGGCAATTAAAAATAAGGGTACAGATGGTTATACATGGTAATTTGTTTAGAATTTCAATACCTTATGGTTAGTTTAATCAAATACTGAGGCTGAAAAAAAGAATTAGTCATTGCTTTTGTTTCAATTGATAATACATGGTATATTTTAAAGCTATGTTAAGTGCTAAACAGTAAGTTTATCATAATAGAGCACTTTACAGTACAATTACATTGTAATCACAAAACAATGGATTCAATTGAACAATAGTGAGATTATATTTCCTTTACTTTTGGAAGTGGGGAGTGGTGTCTGAGATTTCAATACAAGGTTGAAAATTAATTAATTAAATGTGTGTTCAATTTGTATGCAATATACTACTCATTATGTATTAAGTGGCATCCCACCTAGCTTCTTTCTATATGCTGGAACTATTTTAAAAATATACTAATTATTAATATTACCATAGATATATTTCTTACCTTAAATAAAACATAGTTTATGTATGTACTGTTCTGTTTGGGATAAACTTCCCAAAGATTGTGTTCAGCTGTAGGAAAAGCCCGTATAAGGGTCCCTGTGGTATGAATGGAGAGAAAATGGTGAGCTTCATTCATCTATACCATTCCAGGGCTTGCACTATGCCAGACACTCTGCTTGTAATCAGGAGTTGCTGGTGTGCTGCTAAAAGGCTGCTTGGTAGTTCATTCAATTTCTCAATACCTGGGGAGTATGTCAGGTGACTCCTGGGAGGTACTGCAAGTGATAATCAGTAAGTTCTGTTGTTTTCTATGTGTGTGGGACATTAGGTTCTACACTTTAGAGAGAATGCTTCTGTGTATTATTTATAAGCAGCACAAGCAAGGGTTTTAATACTAGTAAACCAAACTAGCTAAGATTATTTCAAAGCACTGGACTAAAGCTCTGGACTGGTGTGATTCAGTTTGCTGATGCATGTGGAATGCAGACTCTAACCTGATTGTGTGAGGGTTTGTTTTTTTTACTTTACTGAACAAAACTTCATATTCACTGCTCTCAAATTTTGGTCCAAAAACTGTGTACAAGGACTCCTGGGGGGTGCTCTCAAGATTCTACCAATATAAAAATATTTATTATATTTCTTGCAACAAATACTATAAATATATACTGTCTTATAGGCATACTATCATGTTTACATATAAAATTTGTATATTAAAACTATAAATACTGAATTCGTGATTATTTTTAATAGAGATGAGCGGGTTTGGATTCCGCTAATCCGAGCCCACCCGAACAGTGCGGATCCGAACGGGATACGAGCACTGTTCGGATATTTCCGGCAGGCAAAAAATTGAAAACGAGGCTCTGTCGTCCAAGTCTCGCGTCGAATCCCGCGAGGGGTGGGAGGGAGGGCCCAGAACAATTCCATCTCGTACCTCTTTTTTTGGCATTATGTGCTCAAGTTACCTCGGTGCAACCTTTTGGCCTAAAAACAATATTGTGAGGTGTTCAGAATAGACTGGAAATTAGTGGAAATGATTGTTATTGAATGTTATTGAGGTTAATAATAGCGTAGGAGTGAAAAAAAAAACACAAAACTGGTTTTTAGCACTTTTTATGCTTTTTTAAAAATAAATCAGAACCAAAACCTTTCGTCGGATGTTTTGGCAAAACAAATCAGAACCCAAAACCTCAAGCTAATCAGAACCCAAAACCCAAAACACTAAAAGTGGCCGGTGCCCACACTTAATTTTTAAACGCATGCTAATCATGCAGCCTCTTATTATACTATTTTAAGTCAACTTTTACTTGGATTACATAGTTCTAAATCTAATTTTTTGTATTATAATATGTTTTAAACAAAAAAATGAAAGGATAAAATGTACTTCCTGTTTATAGTTTGTTCTGTGCTTCATGAAGATCTGAGCAGCTCTCTACACTCGCATCCATGGTGCTTGTGGTCTGAGGTTCACTATGGAATGTTCTTTACTGTGCATGCCCAAACTTTCAATGGCGCATGCACAGAAGAAAGGTATCCAACATGCAACAACATTTCATGTTTTTTTTCTATATATAAAAACAACCATGGAGTATAATAGCTCAGTGGTCTAGTGCATTGACTGTAAAACAATCAGTATACAAAAAAAGCATGAGATTATCAGCGCTATAATGATCTGCTTCCTAGTATGTGCACACTAGAAGATGGTTCTCCCTCTCCTCATTAAACAGAATATATAAAACATAAATGGTGTACATACATTAGGAGCCAATCTTTAAGCACATCAGAGTTAGAGGCAGTTTCCTTCTCTATGGTAAACACCGATAGTACAATTCATTTCTCACTAAAACTCAAAAGAAATCAACATAGTGTAGTAAATTATTTCCAATTTTGTACAGACAGATTAGAAAGAGTCCATATAAACACCATGTGCTGATAGATGCAGATATGGGGACAAGCGGAACTGGACAAACTAAAGATTATATGACTGAGACAGCCCTCTGGGTTGGTGAATCGCCTTCACCAGCAGGAACCGTAGCAGCATGTACCCAACTACGTCACATTTTTCAGAGGCAGGCTACTCTGTGTATCAACAGCTTTAGTAAGAGGCATACGACTGACAATCTGTTACAAAAACTAAGGGATATCATTGCAACATGGCTTATACCACTAATATTGTGAGAGCATTACAGCTGGGTGAATTTCATCACATTCCGTGTTTTGCTCACACAATCAACTTGCTGGTGCAGAGCTTTTTGAAAGATGACAGGGACATGCAGGAGATGCTGTCTCTGGGATTGCAGCTACGAGAACAATTTAATTTGCCCTGCCACCAACTGAAGCAAGAGGTGGTAACAAGGTGGAATTCCACCCTATATATGCTTCTGAGGATGGAGGAACAGCGAAAAGCCATCCATGCTTACTCCACAAGCCATGGGAAAGGTGGGGGAATGTATTTTACTCAAGTGCAGTGGAGAATACTTTCCTTGTTGTGCATGGTGCTGAAACCATTTGAAGTAGTCACCTGTGAAGTGAGTTCAGACACGGCTAGCTTGAGCCAAGTGATTCCTTTAATTAGACTTTTGGAAAAGCAGCTTGAGAAACTGAAGGAGAGGGATGAAACAAAGCAATTACACTACGTATGTCGGATTTAAAGAGCAAGTACCCCTTTCGCTTTGCCAGGATCCAAGAGTTAACAAAATTGAAATTGGATCACTACATTTTGGCAACTGCGCTTGATCCTAGGTTTAAGAGCTATGGGCCTGATCATTAAGGATCTTAACTTAAAAAACTTCTTATTTCAGTCTCCTGGACAAAACCATGTTACAATGCAAGGGGTGCAAATTAGCATTCTGTTTTGCACATAAGTTAAATACCGACTGTTTTTTCATGTAGCGGTGTTTCTTGGTGAACACTGGGGAGCTCAGTAGACACCGGACCACTGGCCAGGCGCCGCTAATCTAGAAGACCACAGGGTTCCCATTCCATCTGTAACGGGTTCCGCTGACACAATACAAAGAAAAGGGATAAAACAGCGTTCATGTGATACTGTATTTGCTTGAATATATTTCATATTAAAGCTTTTCAGGCACACAGGCTTTTAGGTTCAATCAGAAATGTGCTTACTTTATCTTCAAATAGGTGCTTTCATACCTACACTCAGAATCAACGGCATACAAAAAACAGATGGTTAAGTATACACAGGTTTTCTGCATTTGCTGTCTGTTTATACAGATAATTAATTTACAGCTTTTCATTAACTCTGTTAACCAGACCCATAACTACTTTCCTCTACCACTCAATCTCTGGGTAACTATCTGTTAAAGTAATATACTTTTTTACTACTGGGATACATAAGTTTAATAGTATGTAAATGTTTGTTAGGATTTCTATAATGGCTAATTATAAACTTGGAGAAACCTTAATACAATTGGTTTTAAAAATAAATAAATATCTTCCATAGCACTCGTCCCATGGGCTAATATAATGGATGTTATGTAGTCGTGAGGGATGATTTTAATGTAATGTAGTTGAGGGCATGGGCTATTTTAATAGTGGGTAAAATATATTAATTTATTAATGGGGTGATGCTGGAGGCTATTTATTTAAAGTGGGTAATGGGAGTTTTTAATAATGGGGTGGATTGGGGGCTAATTGAATGTGGAGCTTAGTTTAGGTATAAGGATTTATGGAATCCTAATTCTAATTATTGTATAGCTGTTTAGGAAGGTAAATGGGTTTATTTATTAAATACTATTAATTTGATATCGGGGCACAATGAGGGGGGTAGGTCTATTAAAAGTGAATACTACTAAATATTGGGACTATTTAGGGGTAAACACTGTTTATCTATTTATTTATAACATTTAATACTGTTAATTTAATGTTATGGTTGGTTGCAGAGAGGGTGGCCTAATTATTAAAAAAGTGTTCTATTGATTACTGTCCAGGCTGGTTGGGGCTGCCTAAAGCTTTTACTTATTGCTGTTTTTTCCATATATCGTGTAACCATCATGGTTTAAAAACAGGGTCCAGGCAAGCAGAGACTGAGTTTGACACTAGCAGCAGTAGGTAGTGAAAGCTGCAAAAACTGGTAGGAGAGCAGCAGTCTGCCAATTGTTCTTATTCTGGTGAGAGTCCTTATTTGGAGTCCTGGTTCTGAATGGGGCCCAGACTGTGCATTCTTTATATACAACCAATTCTTAAATACTACATAATGCACTAGCTATATCTTCTGTTGGCTGACCATGCCCTGTATAGTCACGCTCTATGGTGGCTGGGCACACGCCCTCTGGTGGGCCCTCCATGCTCCAGTCCAACACTGAGAAATTTTCACATATATTAGTGATACTTGTTGTGACATGATGGACCTTATGTTACCCTGTTGTGTTGCTGGGTATTGGCTGGGCTTACCTTGTCACCGTCCCCTTTCTTTACTCCAGAAGCACGCTTCTTAAATCATAGTAGTAAGGACTCTGCCACTGCTAGGCTTCTTCACCAGCACCTACAACCACTTAATTTCGGTAACTGTCGCTGCTAGTGTACCCCTTGCTGGGCACCTGGGCTGGTACCCTTGACCTCTTCCCTCAGACCAGGGTTGCTGTGGATGGTTCTCCCTGGCCTATCATACTGAGCTGCAGGGTAGTGGGCAGAATGTTATTGGACCACGGGTCCCAACCTTAGAACAGCAGGATAACTTATTAAAACGGTCTTATCTGTAGGTGACAAGAATTACAGCAGGTAAGTAGGCATCAAAAGCAGGATCTTAAAGCAGGGATATTTATATGCTCAAGAAGTCCTCATAAGACAGTTACGCATTAGTTAGTGGGACTAATGGTCTTAAGAAGCTCAGATGATATAATACAAAACATGGTCAACTAGAGCTTTTTTTAAAACGGTTTCTGACACGTTGCCAGGAGGTAATCCAGCTCCCTGATCCTAGCTGGCACCACAAAGTCTGAGATATTACATACGATGTTTACCCTCAGGATGTTATATTCTCTAGACTTCAAGATAACACAATTTTGCACTTAACAAAATTTAGATCAATCTGTGAGTTCCCAAGTCACTACTTGTTCCATTAGTCAGACATGTTCTAAGACACACAGAATGAAAAGCTACACAGGATAGAAAGGCAATGATCTCCCACCCCCTGCTGTGCATTCAGGCTAAATGAGGTCTTGGTCACTCACAAATGAAGAGGCCTTATTAGCATGGGATTTTCTTTCTTCCAAAAGCACATTTCCTCCAACATATACCTCTGTTTTAGAAATCAATACGTTTCTAATACAAAAATCAGTACATTTGCACTGCACCACTAATTGAAATAAATTTAGGCAAGAAGTTATTTCCAAGTGATCCAACCACACTTGAGTTTTATTAGTTACATTAAAAGCATTGTTTTTATAGAGACCTTAAAATAAAGAATACATCAAACAAATGAACATTTAACTACTTTTTAATTTGACTGGAATTGTTGCTTGTTAGGTTCTCCTTTTTGATTTAAGAAAATGTAATTGTTGATGTGCAGTAAGTGTGTATGTACTGTAAATTACTGTGGCACAAGATGTGCAATGTGGTGAACACTAGTTTGTAGAAAAGCACTGCAGGGATTGGGGGGGGGGGGGGTTCTGTTTATAAGGCTGATAGTGTCTAAATTTTTTAAATGGAATCCTTTACTTCACACTTCATCTTCTGTCCTGGACCAAGGCTGTAGCAAGGAGGCCACTATATCATCCTAACACTCAGCACCATGTAAGATCTTCTGTCCCAAAAGCTTTTTCCTCTTCTACTGTCCTTAACTACTACTAAGATACATGTGTGAGAAGAAAAGATGGGCAGCCTCTTACTGGGGAACATTCAATGTTTGACATCCTTGCTAAAGACATTTCAGAGCTGGTGAGACCCCAGCTCACACAAACATTACAAAAACCCATTTAATTGCAATACCACAGTTTAACCCAGCGGTTCCCAAAGTGTGCGCCGCGACAAGCTGCGTGAGAGAGAGGGAAAATGCTGGGTCTCGGCGCCATGCAGATTGGTCACTATAGTGACAAGCTGCGTGAGAGAAAGGGAGAATGCTGGGTCTCGGCGCCATACGGATTGGTCACTATAGTGACAAGCTGTGTGAGAGAGAGGGAGAATGCTGGGTCTCGGCGCCATTCGGATTGGTCACTATAGTGACAAGCTGCGTGAGAGAGAGGGAGAATGCTGGGTCTTTGCACCATGCGGATTGGTCACTATAGTGACAAGCTGCATGAGAGAGAGGGAGAATACTGGGTTCCAGCGCCGCACAGATTGGTGAGTTTATGTTTTGTTTTGTTTTTTTCTGGCTTTTCTGCGGCAGAGGGGACAGAGTAAGAGGGAGCATGGCAGAGGAGAAGGGAAAGGGTGACAGAGGCCAGAGGAGAGGGCAGCGTGACAGATGGAAAGGAGGGGGACAGAGGGCAGAGGAGGGGAACAGCGTGACAGAGGCCAGAAGAGGGAGACAGAGGCCAGAGGAGAGGACAGCGTGACAGAGTTCAGAGGAGAGGGGACAGAGTGACAGAGGAGAGGGGGCAGCATGACAGAGGGCAGAGGAGGGGGACAGTGTGACAGAGGGCAGAAGAGGGGGACAGACGGCAGAGGAGGGGGACAGTGTGACAGAGGCCAGAGGAGGGGGACAGTGTGACAAAGGGCAGAGGAGGGGGACAGAGGGCAGAGGAGGGGACAGTGTGACAGAGGGCAGAGTGAGCGTGACAGAGGGCAGAGGAGGGAGCGTGACAGAGGGCAGAGGAGGAGACAGCGTGACAGAGGGCAGAGGAGGGGGACAGCGTGACAGAGGGCAGAGAGAGGGGGCAACGTGAGAGGGGGCAGAGTGACTGGATGCAGAGGGGACAGTGTGTCTGGATGTAGAGGAGGCATTTTTGCATACAACTAAATAAGTATTTCTGTCCTGACCTAAATACTTAATACATTTTTTGACAAAACTACTTCTAAAACAGGACTGCTCAGTAATTATTTTGGAGGGCTGCCTTGAAAAAATTATGGAGACTCTAAGGATGCTGCGAACTGCAAAAGTTTGGGAACCACTGGTTTAACCCATGGGTTGCTGTTAAATTATTGAAAAATATGAGGTCACTGAATGACAGATTCTAACAATAATATATAATGAAAGACTTGACTTACTTTAAAAGTAATGAATTGACAGCATATATTCCCAGAGCAGAGGGAACTGTTAGTCAAAAACTGAATAGTGTAGTGATTTGGAGATAACTCCATTTAGGCAGCAAATGCTGCACTGTTCTAAAATTATTAAATAAAAATAGGAAGCATGTCCTCTACCCAAATCCTCAACAAGACCCAGTATGAAACTGAGCTCTTACCTTAGAGTTTGATTTGATATGAATTATATTCATAATGGACCTTTACCTATAGAATGTCTTTTCGCCAAATGTCTTGCCACAGTACAGTATAATATACATTATATTATATAGCATCTGGTGGATTCTAACATACACATCTAACAAGATCTGTGGACTCTAAGGGCTAGATTTACTAAGCTGTGGGTTTGAAAACGTGGGGATGTTGCCTATAGCAACCAATCAGATTCTAGCTTTCATTTATTTAGTACCTTCTACAAAATGATAGCTAGAATCTGATTGGTTGCTATAGGCAACATCCCCACTTTTTCAAACCCGCAGCTTAGTAAATCTAGCCCTAAAACTTATTACCATTGGAACCCCATAGCATTCCCCTATGAGGCTTTACATAGAGTGTGTTTCTGTAACATTGATGTTAAAATCTGTAGAATAAGGTAGAAAACCAATAAACCAGCTACTTTCTTGTGTTATCTCATCTGCATGGGGTCTTGCAGCTCCCTCTGTTTCACTCTGATGGCCAGAACCATAGCAGGACAGGAGTGAGATCTTCATTGACTGTGGTTTGTTTTATACTTTTGATTTTGAATAATGTGTTTCCTTATAAAAATAACTGTTTTGTCTTCCCACTCTATATTTTACAGAAAACATGATTACCATCGACCCTGTCACGATCCTTCTGTCTGTTGTTGTCATTCTATTTTTGGCCAATATTTTTAACAACCGGAAACAAGACAATAGCAAGAATTTTCCCCCTGGGCCAACGCCTTTACCGTTCATTGGAAATATGCACATCATCGATATGGCAAAACCTACTTCTACATTTATAAAGGTAATACAGTATGTCTACTAAATACCACTAAATATTTTAAATGGGTTCCTACTTTATTTACAAAATCTTCTCCCACCTCAATAAGGGTACTTTGGGCAGGGATTCCCACCATTCACTCTAACTACTAGGGTTACATCATTTGTATTCTCATGATCTCTGCACATCACCATCAGTGCTGCTCTGGTCTCCCCATGATTTGGAAGAGCTGCCATGTCAGGCTTTTGAATAAACCTGAAATTGACCCCCAACAATATTCTCTAATTGAAAATCTGCTTTACATTTAATGGTTATGTCCACTGTCTGATCAACATAACACTCCTTTACTTTTTATCTAGGTGCAACATTTTTCCAAAAATACACCAATCAGACACTTTATCTAATATGAGCTAGATAGATATAAGCTAATCATTTTTTTTTGTTTTGACACTAAATGAAATGTTCGTAAAGAACCCTTTGTGAATTTAGCTAGAGTAGACCTAAAGGGTATTTGTGGCTAAGGTTTGACTATGCAATTGAGAAGTAAACAGAGGAGATGTTTTCCAAACTGAGGTCGGTGTTTAATACACACCATTACACATCTAATACACTGAAGCAACTATGTAGGGACTACTGAGTGCTGTGGTTTTTTATTTTTTTTGGTTGTTTTTTTATTTCTCTGACATACTTATGGGGGAACACTGGAGTGACAAGGTAGTATAGATGTGGTGTGAGGAGCTATGGCACTTTAAATATTTAATGGCAAGTTTCTCCCCCTCTATACCACTAGGGCCTGAGTCATTAAGGAGAGCAAAGCATAAAAAAGGAGTAACATTTGCACCTGGGCAAAACCATGTTGCATTGGAGGGGGAGATAAATTTATAGTTGGGGTAGGACATGCCCTAGATCAACTTTAAATTTCAGTGTAATTATAAAGCTAGCAAGTATTTGTGTGCTAGATGAAAAAAACAGCCAGTATTTAACTTATGTGCAAAATAATAAACTAATTTGCACCCCTTGCATTGTAACATGGTTTGTCCCGGAGAACATTTACTCCTTTTTTGCCTTAATGACTCAGGCCCCTAGTGTCTAATATCCTCTGTTTAGATTAAATGCCTGGAGGACTTGAAATGTTTTAGGCCTACATTGTATCCTCTTCCTCCTAAATGTTGCTATATTGATTAAAGGGTTATTGTTTGTTTGTTGTTTTTGTGCTGTTTTTATTAACATTTGCTAACTTATAGCATTCCTTTTCATGGGTGCATCACCTTTTGTAACAAGGCTGGATCATTACATCCTATTAGGACAATGTGTTATGCTTGTGTAGCCCTTGAATTTTACAGCATTTATACCCTACCCTAGAGTGCGGTATTTATAGCTGCTTTGGTACACTAGTCCTACACACTCTGTGAGCGCACGGCTGACTTTTGTTGTATAACTTAGCTGCAGTGTGTCTTGTACTATAATCTGTTTCTCCAATTGCATTTATTAAATATATTTAATTTCTTCTCTCACTTGAGCATAAATGGAAAGGGCAATGCTTCCAGGGCCCTCCCTCCAGGGGGAGCAGAGTAAAAAAAATTCCTGATTCTAGTGTAATACAAAACTTCAGTGTGTACGTTCCTTTGCTGATTCTACTATGGAAATTTTGACTCAGGAAGGTGAGGTGTCAGATCTTTCTGATCCAGAGTTCCCCTCAATGGGAAGATTCTTCATATTGAGGCCCTAGTCAGGGCAGTCCAACAAGTCCTGAACATTCAGGATGGTGAGGAACCTGTGGCCCAACCAACATCACCCTTCAAGTATCAGAAGAAGGTGGAGCTCACCTTCCCACTTTCTCTCCAATTGGAGAATCTTTTATATGAAGCCTGGGGAGATCCTGATTGAAGGTGTCAGGTATTTCACAGGCCTCAGTCTATGTACTCTCTACCTAGTGCTAACACTCACAAGTGGGAATTTCCACCCAAGGTCGACGTGTCGGTAGCAAAACCCTCCACAAACGCATCGGCATACTGGATGCTTCTCTGTGTAAGCTTCACCAGCATCCAGATTTTCTCTCTCAAGGTCCGTTCTGGCATCAAAAATTGGTTGTGTAGCTTGAACAGGGGAGCTATTGAGGCAGCTATCCTAAAAGCAAAGGATCTATCAGACAGCGTTTTACCATACTGAGGGTCCCCTGGAAGCCAGTCTCTACAAGGAACTACAATAGAATATGGAAGGCTTACATTTCTTACTGAAGGCAGAAGGGGTTCCCAACATCTGTTTTTTAGACTGTCTTGTCATCGCTCCTTTTTATAGGTTGTTCTTTATCAGGGCTTTAGAATCAGTATCTTTTTATAGGTCCAAGTGTCAGCTTTGTCCTTGTTATTCCATAGAAATCTGGCATCCTTGCCTGAGGTCAGAAGCTGCATGCACAGCCTCGTTATGTCCATCCAGTAGTTCCTTTGGATCTTAACCTTGTGCACAGGGTGTTGCAATAGCCACCCTTTGAGCCCTTACAGTCTGGATTTAAAACATTTGTCCATAAAGACAGCTTTCCTCCTGGTGATCTCTACAGCTTGCAGGATCTTAGACTTGAGGGCCTCTTCTTGCAGACTGAGTAGTGCTCCACCCGAACCGAGAAATTGTGGTTCCTGTTTTCCGTCAGAATAGCTCCAAGGCCGGTGATACCTCGGTAGATGGGCCCGGACTCAACACGCCCCTTGCAGATTTTTATTTCGGACAAAATATATACACCACTGGGATGATCTCCTTGTTCTCTATGGTGCACAAAATAGAGGATGGCCTGTCTCTAAACATTAAGTCTGTGATCCACCCAGCTTACACTAATGTGGGCCAACCTGTTTTGGGGTCCATGACTGATTATTTAACTTGCTTAGTGGGTACATCCTGGGCTGCACGACTAGTTGTTTCTGCTGAACAGCTGTGCAGGACTTCTACCTGGTCGTCTGTGCAGAGTTTTTCCAAATCGTATAGGTTTGACAATTTTGCATCTAGAGATGCCTCTTTGGTCTCGAGATTCTATGCACTATTAGGGAGAGTTCCCTCCCTTATTGGCAGCTTTGAGATGTCCCCATTGTGACTCCAGTGTGCCCCATAGGATGGGAGAGAAATTAGGATTTTTGGCAAACAATCCATTTCTCCTAATCTATTGGGACACTGGAAGACCTTCCTGTTTCATTACTTTTGTTCTGTTTTTCCTGTTCATGCTTGGTTGTGTAATAGACCTTTTTTAACTAATTCTATTGGTTGTCTCACTAGTTAGGCTCATTTGAGGGCTTTGTTAATTAAACAGAGGATATTGACCACTAGAAGTATAGAGAAGAACTTGCCACTAAAGATTTATTTAAAGTTCTAGAGCTCCTCACATCACATCTATACCCCCATTCTGTCTGGTATGCCCCATGGATTAGGGAAAAGAGGATTTTATGTAAATATCAAAAATCCCATAATCAATTCTCTTCGCTTTGAATGTATCTAAATTGACCTACCTTAGTTTGCTACTTTAACAGCTGAAAAAGATGAAATCCTTAGCATCAACAGACTTTGACTTTCCAAGTCCTATAAAGTCAGCCTTCTATGGTGTAAAATAAGGGAAAAACTGCAGTAAATTGAAAGGGACTAGCTTTCTCCCCAAAGAAGCTAAAATGATAAAAAGAGAAAAATAATCAAATGAATCATAAAGGTTAACATACTCTGACTGTATTAAGGAAGGGAAATCCATTTAGGTATTTTTGCTCTGCTCTTGCATGAAACCAAGACTTGCGACAAAGTACGCAATTCATGTGTGCAAGAGTTCATAGCTTAAATAGTTCATAATTGATCTTTTATTGGTTTATTTACTGTTTTATAGTTATCGAAGAAGTACGGCTCTGTATTCAGCGTCCAGTTAGGGTTAGAAAAGATGGTCATCCTGTGTGGTTACGACACTGTAAAAGATGCTCTAATCAACTATGCTGAGGAATTTTCTGAAAGGCCCGATTCACCACTGTTTGCTGAAACATCGCGGGGATATGGTAACTATTTTGATTGAAAGTCATTAGAAAATATAAAGTTCAGAGTTGGATGCAAACATTGAATGTGCATCAAAGTAAAATAAGGCTTGTTCTATAAATGGAAAATTCCAGTCCCTGCTTACATGCATTTCAAGAGTGGCAACATACAGATGCCACTGACATGAAACCAATTATATTATATGAGATAATAGGTACTGACATTCTAGGGAAATGTGACTGAATATATATATATATATATATATATATATATATATATATATTTTACTAAAAGTTCAACTGTTGATTAAAAATCGTCATCACTGCTCTGATCTTTGGACAGCTCTCTTAACCAGTTGTAAAGATTTACTTTACTAATTGACATTTTCCAGAATTACTGCTGAGCTCATGTAGATCACAAATGATCTCCAAAAACTGAAATGAAGATGCATTTGTACACATTGATTTGTTCTAGTAGAAATGAACACTAATTATAAATCAACGTCTGGAGAGTAGAGCATTGTATATACAAATCCAATAATACTGACACTTTACATAACATGGTTGTACAATGATCCTAGAGATAATAGCTGTGCAAGATTAGGTTTGGTAACACATTTGGTGTGGTTTTAAATGACACATTTCTACCAGAGTAGCAGCTGGTATATGCCTGGTAGCTAAGGGGGCTCTGTGTAGTTACCATCCATGTTGATCCAGGTCCTGTTTCCCTCTCCACTGAGCATAAGTATAGTGCAGCGTCTGTGTTCAGCAGGGAGCTTAATGCTGCTGCTTGATCATCGACACTGCAAGGCATCAGAAGATTCATTCTTGTGCATTCAAGATGGCCTTAAAGAGCTTCTGCTCTCTGAGCAGAGAGGGCAGAGTGGAGTACCAGACGGTAGTCAGGCAAATGGTAACCTGGTAAGGTAAATGAGGGTCATGAAGTAAGTTTCACTCATGAAAATGTTTCTCTGGTCTACACACATTCCCCTGAAAAACATGTCTACTTCATACAAGTGACTTCTATTAAATCTAATAATTCAAAGCACACACTCATCACTGATCATTAGTTTGAAAGCCATAACTCTGTCTGTAAATGTATCATTTTTAAGTTTGGTTGCTCTGGGTAACAGGCATCTGCAGGAGCGGTGTAAAATGGATAGCTCAATACCAAATGTTATGGGGTACAACATATTTAAACTTCTCTAAGTGGTATTTCATTCTAAAAGAAGCTTAGTTATGGTAACACAAGGGCAAATATAGCTAAGTGCTACTGTAATGCATGGTATGCATGCTGGTAGGTGTTCGTTTCTGCTCGGGGGTGTAACTAGATGTTTGGGGGCCACAAGGTTTGTAGGGAGGTCCATCAGCCTCCTTTACTTCCTCTGTTCTCCAATCTGCGCTTCACTTCTGCTCAGAGAGGAAAGGGACAGCAGAGTTTCCATCTGAGCAGAATTTAACTTTGGAGCTTTAGAATGTCAACTCGTGAGCAAGATATCTTTGGGCTTTGAACGCCATGTGGTGTAGACAGTCACATAGCACAGAACGGATTCAGATCCCTTCTGACTACAGGCACCACAGAGGGGAGCAGGACCTGGAGGTGGGTTGGTGTGGAGGGGAAATTGTGACATTTAGTTTTAGGAATAACTGTAATTTTGGTGACATTCATATCTTAGTAAATATAGTTGAAAATTCAGTAGAAATAAGTTTAACGTAGTGATGTGTATTCATTCTATTCAGGAGTTGCCTTTGCTCATGGTGAGAATTGGAAAGTGATGAGACGATTTGCTCTTTCAACATTACGAGATTATGGGATGGGGAAGAAAAGCATAGAAAACAAGATCAATGATGAATGTGAATGTTTAATGCAGATATTTAGATCCTACGAAGGTGAGTGATTGCTTTTTTCATAATAAGATGGGTAAATGAGGAAGATATATATGATTGATTAATATATATTGTAACAAAAGGAGGCATTTAGCTGGCAATATGCAGAGAAAGCAGGGAAGTAGAGTAAAACATTGGCACAGTTATGTACCTAGGTGGAGATTAAACCAGGTAAAAACATATGTGTAGTTTTAAAAGCTGCTTCCTCTCAGCAAACAGACAGGGTGGGTCTGATAGTCTAAACAGAGGCAGGGATGGGCGTTTCCTTTTAAAGAGAAGGTGGGTGTGTCACCTGTCCATCAAGCTAGGCCTGTGGGAGGAGTGTCAGGTATAAAACCCTGCTTGTTTTATTGTTCAGAGAGATCAACGTTGGGCTAGCTGGCTGATCGGGACAGAGAGCTGGACTATGTATAGTAAGCGTTGAGGGTCTCCATAATTGCTGTGCAAGTATACGGTGTCAAAACATTACTACCATCCTGACAATAAAGAACCATAAAAAGGAAGAAGTTGTACGCGTGTGCTTCTGCAGTAGCGGGCTCCTGCCACAATATATATATATACTATTTTCCTTCCTTTAAATAACTTTTGTCTGAAGAGACGTGTGAGGCTAGGTACATTTACATATCAAAACAACTGGCCTCCAATCAAGTACATCAGTCCATCCCACAGAAGTTTTGTAATTAACCTTTGTGAAGAATAAAGTCTCCTAAAAACTGGACTTGGAAGTTGAAAGACATACAGGTCTTCTCTCCCAATTTGGAAACCGAGAGACACAAGGATTTTGCTACATGTGCCCTTCGGGGTGCCGGTAATGTTTTGAACATGAGGAAATGCACTTAAATATGAGTAAAATGTACACTGTGTAATGTTATTGCTTTAAATGGTTAAGCTATAGACTATAGGAGCTACAATAAGCTGTGTTGTAAGCTTTGTTATAGAGTCACAGACCATGTGGTGTAGCTTTTAAGAAGTGTTTTGTTTAGGGTCACACTGTAAGCATAGAAAGTGAAGTTGCACGAGATAGTCATAGAATTAGATGTTGTTATTGTAGTAAATGTTAGTGTGCATAAGAAGTAATGCAGTGTAACGGTGTGAAATTAGTAATACCTTAGGAGTTTGATTGTGCCAATACAAAAGACCTCGTACTTGAATAGTATTGTATTTGATGTAGCTATAGTGTGGCTTCTCTGTGAATATCTACTAGATAAAGATTCACACTGTATTGTGTAACACTGTAAATATATACTGAAGTTCTGGTTGTTGATTTTAATACTGACTGTATTTGGTAGTTTGGATCGAAGTTGTGTGTGCTCTCATTCCCCCCCCCTCCCCCATCCCTATGTTTGTAATGGCTACTAGTTAAACAGATGTGTAATAAGATGGAAATACTTCTTTGAATGTTGCTGGGAAGTTTGTAGATATACCTCCCGTTAGACTAAAGAAATATTAGTGGACATATGTGATAACTGCTGAATAGAGAGCTATTTGTGGTGGACTTAATAATACTGGTTGTAATGAGTTAAGGGTCTGTTGCTGACTTTACATTGTTAGTAAGTGAGGCCTTTGAGCCAACATGTGCTTGCAACAAAGCATTGTATGCAAGCCATTTTGAAAGGTGACTTTGCATTGTAACAAGAACTTTTATTATGGTCTGAGATGCATAAACAGTCACATGCACATACGCACACATGCATAATTAGCAAGAAATTAATAAGATATTGTACCTACATACAGAATGCCATCTATTATATGTACCATGTATAAGATTATGTTATCGAAATTATATTATTCAATTATTGTACAAGTAAAGATTCTATTTAATACATGTGACAGGATGGACCGCCTAGGCCATCCTGTCTGTTGTTGCTGGGAACTGACTGGGCTTACTTTGCCACCATTCCATTTCATTATCCCAAATGCGCCCTCTTACCCCAGTAGGAGGGGCTTACACGAGTTGCCACCACTGGACTATACCGGCATCCAGAACAGGGTTTTTTCACGGTAACTGATGCTGCTAGCGTATCTCGTTGCTGGTGTACCTGGGCTGGTACTCCTGACCTCTTAATATAGATCAGGGAAGCTGTGGATGGATCCCCCCTGGCCTATCGCACTGACCAGAGCTGCATGGGTAGCAGGCAGAGCGGTGGTACCGGAAAGTTTGGGTCGAAACCTCAGAAACAGCCGGCGAACGAATTAGAGTTTGGGTCTAATCTGTAGGTCACAGGAATACAGCAATATTGAAGATGTTTTCAAGCAGGTCTTGAAGCAAGATGTTTATTTGCTCTCACACTGGTTGAATGTACTAGTGTGATCAGGTCAGATGAAAATCAGAAGAACAAGTTTCAAATACAAGCTAGTGCTTTTTATATACAGATCAGACACAGGCTATTTTTTAGCATCAGGATGTTCCCTATTTACACAAACATGGATTTACATGCATTGCAAAGCTACAAAATGTACGCTTATCTATGAAATTCTTCTGGACAAAAAGGCCACACAGTACCGACCCCCTGCTGGGCCTTTGGCCAGAACAGGCATGATACTTCATCACACATCCCAATACACAAAAGACTTTGTAAACAAAGGCTCATTGTTTTAGATATATACATTAGAAATAATGCATATCATATAGCAAGGTTAAACAGAAAAAACAAAATTCTACCCTGGTCTCAGAAATAACGATTTCCTATCTCAAAATATATACAATATAAAAAATAAATGCATATGCAATTATATAAATAAGCACCCTGCGCTATTTCCTTTAAATAAATTTATACCAAAAGTTATTTGTTATCTAGTCACAATACTTATATATCTATGTTGTGGTTATGAATTTATAATGTCTTGATACAGGAGGTATTATATATAAATTTGTGTGATACAGTAAATTAGGTTTAAAGGTCTGAAGTTGGTATGTCATAAGAGGGAAAGTAAATGCATATGGTAATGTAACGAGCGTATCCAGAAACAGAAGAAGAAGATAGCATGCGCAATTATGGCGTAAATGCAGTAATAGTACTACAGTACAGTACTTTAACAGTAACATAGCTTGAATACACTATTAGCATTGTGTTGGTGTGTGTGTGTATATGTTTGCATATACATATATATATATATATATATATATAATTATGCGAACATATGCATATACACAACACAAACACACACACACACACACACACACACACACATCCCAACACAATGCTAATAGTGTGTGTGTGTGTGTGTATATATATATATATATATATATATATATATATATATATATATATATTACAATTTCTAGTTCCTTAATTTTACATTTTGCCCTCTTCAGAACTGCTCAAGTTCTGGTACATCCATTTTATAGTCAGTGTTGCATGATCATGACCCTGTATCCCAAGAAGTGGTCTGAAACGCAAACGGTGTTGTATGGGGGAAACCCTCCACACTAGATACCAATAGTATTTATAAAAGAGCCCCTTTTAATACATCTAATTTATATCAGATATCATATATGTCTTCTCTGTGTTGCTGAGTGCTCCTTCAGTAGCAACTTGCTCAGGCTTTGAGCGCTATGAATCTGTCCACGTTAAGTGAGTGAGGCACTGCAAAGATCCAGGCTGGAGATCATTGGTAGCAGCATGTACCTATACACAAGTAGTTGAGTACCCGTAAAAGATGCACATGTTAACAAGTGGAGATACTGCCTACTCAGAATATTGCACTTCAGTTGTACTTGCTCTCAGAGCTGTAACTACAAAATATAGTGCTGGGGCAAGAAGTAAAATAGATGCCTGCCAGCCCTTAACTGTAAATGATTCATCTCAAATATTCATGTCCCTACAGCCCCCATTCAATTTTTTTGCTCTAGGTAGTTACTCTTCTCGCACTGCCCTAGTAATGGCCCTGCTTGCTTTATCAAAACCCCCAAGTCTCAGGGGGAAACAAGTGCAACATATGAGCAACTCAAAATTCCAATTTGTATTACTGCACTTGCAAAGTTAATGAAGGCTTAATTTTTTTCTCTTTGAAGCTGAACCACAGAAGTAAACCACTAGCTGCAAAAATATAGTTTCAGATATATGGTGGTGTTGTGTCTTAATAAATGTGCAACTGAAACTATAGTGTAAATTTGGAACAACATCATGATAAGCTCTGAGTGTATCTTATTGTGGTAGGAGAAAAGATATAACAGTCAACATAAACTTGATGGTGATAACTGCCTTAGAAATACTTGTGTAGGTAGGCTAATGGCTTTCAAGGGTTAGTGGGGTGTGTTAATGTAATTAGGGGGCTATTAATGCAATGTGGGTTCATTATTAAATGTGTGTGCTATTAATTTGATGTTGGGTGGAAAAATTACTATTTGTCAAATGTGAATGCAATTGATTTAAAGTCCATTCTGGATGATGGAAAATCATAATTTTTACAGCACCACCAATTTTCCAGCGTTGTACGCGTTTTTTTCCATTCACATCAGTCCCAGCCCCATTGGAGCTCTCAGTCTAAATTTCCCCTACACACGCACACAGTCTAGGGTTAATTTTGTCAGCAGACAGTTAATCTACTAGTATGTTTTTGGAGTGTGGGAGGAAACCCATGCAAACATGTGGAGAACATACGAACCCCACTCAAATAAAGTTTTCTTCAGGAATCTAAATCATTCAATAAATGTGAATGTCATTTATTATCAGGGCTTGTTGGGCATGGGTTTATTTATTAAACCTATGTCATTTAAATTTAATCTTCTGGCCAGATGATGGGATAGAGTCCTAGCGTGTTCACTACCTGGAAAGTCAAGTTATTAGTGAATTGCTCTTATCTGTCTTCCAAGAAAAGCCTGAACATTCCAGCTGTCACGGGCACTAGGAGTTTCTACCCAGGTTCCACCAGATGTTAATGCTGCCAGAGGGGCGGAGGTACACCACCAACCTCTGAGCAGTGAGGTGAATGGTTGGAGTGTAAGGAACAGCATCTAGATAGGAGATGAGTGAGGAAGTCAGCGACTTGCAGCTATAGATGTGATGAGTCAGTGACTTGCAGCTATAGATGTGATGAGTCAGTGACTTGCAGCTATAGATGTGATGAGTCAGTGACTTGCAGCTATAGATGTGATGAGTCAGTGACTTGCAGCTATAGATGTGATGAGTCAGTGACTTGCAGCTATAGATGTGATGAGTCAGTGACTTGCAGCTATAGATGTGATGAGTCAGTGACTTGCAGCTATAGATGTGATGAGTCAGTGACTTGCAGCTATAGATGTGATGAGTCAGTGACTTGCAGCTATAGATGTGATGAGTCAGTGACTTGCAGCTATAGATGTGATGAGCCAGCGACTTGGAGCTATAGATGAGATGAGTCAGTGACTTGGAGAGCAAGTTGTACCACTGTAGTGATGAGGAGACTTGTACTGGTGCTGGTAGGTAGCGGGGTAGTCGGTGGTCTGCGTGTAGCAAGTTGTACCACCGCTGTGGTGAGAAGGCTTGTCCAACACAGATATGCAGGCACAACGAATAGTCTGTAGCAACAATGTGTAACTCGAGAAAGCAGAGCAGGTAATCAGCTGGAGAACTGAAGACACGAGCTGGAGAGTATTCAGTCTGTAGCGGTATGGGAACCGTTTGAGGAGTAGAGCAGGGAATCAGCTGGAACTGAAGACACGAGCTAAACACAGGAACACCTTCAGAGACTCACAGGGAGTGAGAATCAAGATCAGGCAATAAACCTAAGGCCACAGGTGCCTTAAGTAGGGTGAGGTGATTGATCCACCAATTAGGTTTAAAAACAAGGTGTTAGTAGTTCAGGGATCCTGCACATGCGCAATGCGACAGGATGGCGGGCGGCCGCAGTTCAGCACAGGTGCTGGCAGGAATGACAGGGAACCACGCACCAGAACAGAGGCACTCACGGTCCAGTGAGTGACACCAGCATTCAGACAAGCTGCAACTGCGCTTAACACACCAGCAGCAAGAGGTAGTGGAAGTTGCAAAAACAGGTTGGATAGAGCAGCTGTGGGACAAGTATTCCAGTTTTGGTTGCACAGTCCTGATTTTGGAGGACAATAAAACGTATGGTTTGGTTGTGTCTGATACCTCAGTGAAGGGCTGAGGAGATGGATGAGTGAAGATGCCAGTAGAAGGCTTGGTGTGAGGCTTGTGTGTATCTGGCAGGAGATCAATGACAAATGACCAGCTGAAGAAAGAAGGGTCTTCTGTCCCTGAAGGGGGAACATGTGACCACAGTGCCTGGCTGAAATTTTCTTTTAGAGGCTGAACTGTCCACTGCTTAGAGAGGGGTCAAGAACTGAATTAGTGCCCTGAATGGGGGCTATGTATTTGTTGCTTTCATTAGGCATGTGGTATTTTGTAAATTTGTTGATAATAAAAACTCATTTATGTTTCAAAAGTATGAGTTTCCTGGGTTATTTATATATTATAGTTTATTTATATAGTGACACTGTTGAACACCTAAACACTTTACCACTCACCAAAGACTTCTACTTTTGATCTATTCCTCTCACAACATATTTAACTATTGCTAATCAAACTATATGCCATACAGATATTACCTGCATTCGCATCTCCATATGTGTCCACACTGAAAATATAGCTAATAACTCCCATTAACATAAAACCACAACAATCTGGGAGACAATCGGAAACTACAGCAAATCATCTATTCCCATCTACTTAAACTGTCATTTAGGTGAGTGCAAAACTGTGTACAGTCATGGCCAAAAGTTTTGAGTGAAACAAATATTATTTTTCACAAAGTCTGCTGCCTCAGTTTTTATGATGTCAATTTGCATATACTCCAGAATATCATGAAGAGTGATCGGATGAATTGCAATTAATTTCAAGGTCACTCTTTGCCATGACAATGAACTTTATCCCAAAAACAACACTCCCACTGCATTTCATCCCTGCCACAAAAGGACCATCTGACATCAATGGGTAAATGTATCAAGCTAAGAGTTTTCCGGCGGGTTTGAAAAGTGGAGATGTTGCCTATAGCAACCAATCAGTTTCTAGCTGTCATTTTGTAGAATGTACTAAATAAATGATAGCTAGAATCTGATTGGTTTTTCAAACTCGCCAAAAAACTCTCAGCTTGATACATTTACCCCCAGGTCAGTGATTCACTTATTAACACAGGTGAGAGTGTTGACGAGGACAAGGCTGGAGATCACTCTGTCATGCTGATTGAGATAGAATAACAGACTGGAAGCTTTAAAAGGAGGGTGGTGCATGAAATCATTATTCTTTCTCTGTTAACCATGGTTACCTGCAAGGAAACACATATGCAGTCAACATTGCTTTGCACAAAAGGGGCTTCACAGGCAAGGATATTGCTGCTAGTAAGACTGCACCTAATTTAACAATTTATCAGATCATCAAGAACTTCATGCAGAGAGGTTCAATAGTTGTGAAGAAGGCTTCAGGGCGCCCAATAACATCCAGCAAGCACTAGGACCGTCTCCTAAAGTTGATTTCATCTGTGGAATTGGGGCACCACCAGTGAAGAGCTTGCTCAGGAATGGCAGCAGCAGGTGTGCGTGCATCTGCATGCACAGTGAGGCGAAGACTTTTGGAGGATGGCCTGGTGTCAAGAAGGCCAGCAAAGAAGCCACCTCTCTTCAGGGAAAAACATCAGGAACAGACTGATAATCTGCAAAAGGTACAGCGATTTGACTGCTGAGGACTAGGGTAAAGTAATTTTCTCTGAATCCCCTTTCAGATTGTTTGGGGCATCTGGAAAAAACGCTTGTCTGGAGAAGGAAAGGTGATCGCTACCATCAGTCCTGTGTCATGCCAACAGTAAAGCATCTTGAGACCATTCATGTCTGGGGTTGCTTCTTAGCCAAGCGAGTGGGCTCACTCACAATTATGCCCAATAAGACAGCCAAGAGTAAAGAATGGTACCAAAATATCCTCCAAGAGCAACTTCTCCCAACCATCCAAGAACAGTTTGGTGATGAACAATGCCTTTTCCAGCATGATGGAGCAGCTTGCCATAAGGCAAAAGTAAAAGTTAAGTGGCTCGGGGATCAAAACATCGAAATATTGGGTCCATGGCCAGGAAACTCCCCGGACCTTAATCCCATTGAGAACTTGTGGTCAATCCTCAAGAAGTGGGTGGACAAACAAAAACCCACAAATTCTGACAAACTCCAAGCATTGATTAGGCAAGAATGGGTCATCAGTCTGTATGTGGCACATAAGTTGATTGACAGCATGCCAGGGCGAAATGCAGAGGTCTTCAAAATGAAGGGTCAACACTGCAAATATTGACTCTTTGCATAAACTTAATGTAATTGTCAATAAAAGCCTTTGACAGTTATGAAATGCTTGTAATTTAACTTCTGACAAAAAGGTCTAAAAACACTGAAGCAGCAAACTTTGTGAAAACCAATACTTGTGTCATTCTTAAAACTTTTGGCTGTGACTGTATGTATGTCATCTGCAGCCATTTCACTAACTGTGACTCTTTACATTACACTGCGCTATATCGTTTCAAGTATCTACATCTATTCTGCCCTTTACATCGTAATTATATTTACACTGCTGTTCTATTTAATTACCAGTACTATAAAAAAAACTTTTGAAACTGCTTAAAGAATTTATATGGGATATTATATTTTTACTGGTCAACAATCTCCTTCATCTCCCATTTGTTATCTATATATATCAAGACCGCCACCTGGTGGATATTATTTGTTATATTGCAAATGAAAAATTTGTTCACCTTGACGTGACAATCTCCATAATGTAATTTTTGCTGAGTAACACTCTCACTGTCCCGAGCTAGATGGGATTTATCTGATTTTTGTTTTTTTTTGTGAAACACTTGCTTATCTTTTCTTTCGCCTATAATGGATAAATTTGTTATTGCTTCTAGATCTGACAAACCACTACATAATGAAAGATAGATAAAAACGTAGACGAGCTACTGTCCTGTCCAGCAGGGTGTATATGATAAAGACCTGAGTGATGCTTCAATGTCTACAGATGCTAACTCTCACACCCCTCCCCAATCCTCCTCTGGGCTGTTGGTGGACACATCCTCCTTCCCTCTCTATCAAGCTGTTGTACAAGCAATCAAAGAAACCATGAAACCATGGATGCCACAACAAGTGAACAAATTCACTGCGGCAATACAGGAACTTAAAGACTAGGGGCCTGATTCATTAAGGATCTTAACCATACTTGCCAACATTTCATTTTTTTTTTCCGGGAGCTGCTAGTAGGAGGTAGGCGTGTAGGGGGCGGGCCCCCGAAAAACACTTTAGCCCCGCCTCCGTTACGTAATGACGCAAATTGCGTCATTTTACAGTGGGGGCGGGGCCAAACGCTGCAATTCCCGGTGAATTGCGGCGTTTGAACCGTATTCTGCCCACTTCTGGGCAGATCAGGGGGATTGCCACACTTTCTCGGGAGTCCGGGAGACTCACGCAAAATGCGGGAGTCTCCCGGACGTTCCGGGAGAGTTGGCAAGTATGATCTTAACTTAAGAAACTTCTTATTTAAGTCTCCTCGACAAAACCATGTTACAATGCAAGGGGTGCCAATTAGTATTCTGTTTTGCACATAAGTTAAATACTGACTGTTTTTTCATGTAGCACACAAATATCAACTTTAAATTTCAGTGTACAAATAAGCTATCAAGTAATTGTGTGCTACATGAAAAAACAGTCAGTATGTGAACTTATAACTTATGTGAAAAACAGAATACTAATTTGCACCCCTTGCATTGTAACATGGTTTTGTCCAGGAGACATAAATAAGAAGTTTCTTAAGTTAAGATCATTAATGAATCAGGCCCCAGATATCACAAACTACTAATAACTACTACTAATAGTGAAGAAATTATGCATGAAATTGAATGTCAAAAGACTCACTGCCTCTATAGTTAAAACCCAGAAACAAATATTAAACAGGCTAGATGACTTGGAAAACAGTTCCTGGAGGAATAACCTCCACCTAGTAGGCCTACTGGAAACTGTTAAAGGGTCAGCCTTGTTATCCTTTCTTTGTAAAGATATACCCTAAATTCTAGGAGTTCCCAAAGAGATACCCACAATTGATATTGAATATGCGCACAGATTGTGTCCACCGAGGGAAAGTTTGAAAGATCGTTCCCGACAATCATCTTTTAAGTGCCACAATTATATGCTTAAAACAGCCCTCAGGACTGCATCTAAAAACCTAAGGCCTGATTCATTAAGGATCTTAAATTAAGAGGTTTCTTATTTAAGTCTCCTGGACAAAACCATGTTACAATTCAAGGGGTGCAAATGAGTTTTCTGTTTTGCACATAAGTTAAATACTGACTGTTTTTTCATGTAGCACACAAATATCAACTTTACATTTCAGTGTACAAATAAGCTATCAAGTATTTGTGTGCTACAGGAAAAAACAGACAGTATTTAACTTATGTGCAAAACAGAATACTAATTTGCACCCTTGCATTGTAACATGGTTTTGTCCAGGAGACTTAAATAAGAAACTTCTTAATCTAAGATCCTTAATGAATCAGGCCCCTAGGCTCTACCTTTTACTTTTTCAAAACTATTCAAAGTCACTAGAGCAAGTAAATAATTCTCACCAATCTGTGCTGCTTTGATGGAAGGAAGAAATTTGCCATTTTATACCCAACTCGCTTGAGAATCTTAGATGAATTCTGATTTTATTTGAAACATATTTGCTTGTTATATTTATATATTCATGGTACTCCTATCAGGCTAGAGGCCACCTTGACATACAAGGCTTCTATGGCTACTAACACAGCTGTTACTTTATGATGTTACATTACTTTGTTCCATATATTAGTATTTAAAGTTTTCTAACATACTTAGTGTTTCTTAATTCATGTTGCCAATAGTTCTATAATATTTTTACCCATCACATTTTATTTGTTTTAGTCATCAGGTACTTATCCCTTAACTTTTTCCACGATTTTGCTTTTTTTGGTTATTGAATATTCACTTAAAATTCTCCTTAGACTGAGAGAGCGGATTATCTCTCCTCCCTTTTTCAATGTTTTACACCAATATACACAAAGTTTTGATCCACCCAAATAAACTCGAGAACCTAATCTCTATAATAATCTACCCCTATCCTGTATGTCTTATATTTCCCTAATGTTTGTCATTTTCTTTGGTGGTAGGTCTCACTATTCCTTAAAATCATTGAAACCAGATGTCACCTTATTGTCCTTAAAAGATAGAGCGGATGGGGGAAAAAGAAGACATAATACGTACATTTGAATATTAATATATGCTATTCTATACAAAGATTTTGTCATTAGTTATGAATAACATTTACTTTATAATTTAATAGATGAATGCTTTAAAATTTTGTTCTTGGAACATTAGAGGTTAACTCGCCTATTAAATGGAAGAAAATCATTACTAAAAAAAACCCAAAGCAGATGTTACTCTACTCCAGGAAACGCATTAAACTGATATGGTACATGACAAACTATCAATACTAAAACAAAAGGTTATTGCATATGCATCTTATACCAGCAAATCCAGAGGTGTGGTATTTCTAATACGGAAGGGTCTACATGTTGACCCTCACCATAAGATAGCTGACAATGAAGTACGCTATATTATAACTATAGCTTATACTAAATACATTATGTGCAATTTACATACCCCAAATGTTAACTCTAAAAAATTTTTTTTACACCTAATCAACAAACTTTATACCTATTTGGATTACCAACTCATACTTGGAGGAGATTTTAATATGGTTGCATCTAGCCACTTAGGTAGAACAGGCCCATCCTCACGTCTAAAGTCCCACAACCAAATTAGTATATAATATATTAAAAATCAGGTGGGATTGTTGGATATATGGAGAATCAAACATCCAACTGATCTAGAATATACTTGTCTGTCGGCATCACATAATACTTGTCCTGCATTGACTATTTCCTGATTTCCGAACAACTCGCTACTAGAACTTTAGCATCTGGTATTGAACCAATAGGATTATCAGACTATGCATTGATTTGGGTTAAGATAGAGAGCCAGGACCCATCAGGTAATCATAAACAATGACATTTTCAGAAAATGCTACAAATGTCATGGGATAATTATGTATATAACAATCAGCAGCACACTAATGATATATTGACATATTGGCAAACTGCCAAAAGCAGTTTTTGGAGGAGATATTGTCTTTTATCTATTATTTGGCAATAAATCAGATAGGCTACTCTCCAACATATTGAATGGGACTAAAATACACACCACTATCCCATCTCTGCCAGCGCACGATGGCACACTTAAACATAAGGGGGCAGAGATCATAGAGATTCTGAGGGCCGTTTACACTTTTCTTTATACTCAAAATCCAATTGATACAGATTTACATGACTCCTTTTGGAAATCGATTTCTCTACCCAAACTGACGGAAATGTAAGCTGACTCTTTAGTCGCTCCCATTTCTACTGATTAAGTCCTTTCAGCAGTTAAGAATTTTAAATCTTTTAATTCCCCGGACCGATATGGGCTTGGAGGATTTTATAGAAATCCATGCTAACATAGAATCGTTGCTCCACTAAAGGACTTATTTAATGTGATCCTGTTGGATAATAAGATCCCTGCACATTTCAATAATGCCATAATTAAAGTTCTCCCCAAGCCGGGAAGTAACCCAATGCTCCAGGGATCTTATAGGCTTATTTCTCTATTTCACCTGGATTACAAACTTTTTACAAAGATAATGGCAGAACGGCTGATGGCATTGCTGCCAAGGCTAATACATAGAGATCAGACAAGATTTATATGGGGATGACATTCAGTGACGAACGTCAGAAAGGTGCTTTGGAGGTGTCTGAAACAGATGATCCCACCCTTTTAATTATCACTAGATGCTGAAAAAACATTTGATCTTGTGACATGAGATAATCTGTTTGGGACCCTCCTTAGATTTGTCTTTCCTGATAGATACTGTATATTAATACTCTGAAAACTTTATATCAATCCTGTACCACGCAAGTTTTGACAAACCAGTTTTATTTCCATCCATTTGTAGTAGAAAGAGGCACCAGACAGGGATGCCCGCTATCCCCACTGCTGATTGCGTTAGCCTTAGAACCCCTGGCAGTGGCGTTCAGAGCTAATTACGAATATCGCGGCAATCGACTTCAGGGATGTGAGACTAAGTTGGTGCTCCTCACAGACAACATGTTGCTTATGGTCTCTGAGCCCAGTAGATCCATCTCCGCCATTATGCATACTATTCATGGGTATAGTTCCTTTTGCAGGTTACAAAATCAATTTTGACTAATCCGAACTGATGTGCGCTATCGGGAATCCCCGTTGTTATACGTTACTCAGAACTCATTTCCCAGTTCACAATATCTCCCACTAAAATCAAATATTTAGGAATTTACATCCCAGCTAAATTGCAAAATCTCTATTCCATTAACTATCCACCTATCATCAAAAAAATATCTTTGCTCCTGCTCAATTGGCATAATCTTCCATTGTCCCTCCTTGGCTGCAATGATGCCATTAAAAGCGCAATTTTTCCAAAGCTGTCCTACCCACTTCAAATGCTCCCGATAGGCTTGCTTAAATCCGATTTACATGCTTGTACCACAATATTCTCTAAATTCATCTGACAGGCCAAGAAGCCTCGTATAGCCAGACATAAATTAATCCTTGGAAAGATCCAAGGGGGCATTGGGTTACCGGATATACTTTTCTTTACACGGACTGCTCGATTCCGTTATGTGGACTGACGCTACTACGGCGAACATTTTACAAACCAAGCTCTGGGAAGTGCTTTATTTCACCCATACTCCCCAGCGGCTTTACTACACTCACCAAAATCCCTGATACCTCCACAACTTCATATAAGGCCTGGACTCACATTAATAAGCAATACAACAGAGATTTCAAATATACTAGATTCCTTCCAGTCTGGGGTAATCTGGCATTTCCACCTAGTCTGGAAAATACCAATTTCTTGGTGTGACAGAAGAATGATATAATGGCAATCAAAGATCTATATGATCCGGGAGGCAAACTCTATACTTTCCAACAATTGAGGGAAAACACTGGTATCCCAAACACACAACTTTACATGTGCCTTCAACTTCAACATTACATCACCTCAGTTCAGCTGCCGATAGCCACACCTGAGACCCCTGATGGTCTAGATGCCCTACTCACCTTTTTAAAGTCTTTGCCTCATAGAATTCTATACCTATATGCAGATCTCCTTCATGTAAAACCTACAACCACCAGGAGACAAGCTTTGGAGGCTTGGCAATATGATATCCTGAGCGTGGCTGACTCAGACACCTTAATGCATTACTTGATTCCACTTGGAAATCTCTGACTTCAGCTTGTCTTGAGGAGGTCCACTTAAAAACGATTCACAGGGCGTACATTCCTCAGGTCAGACCTCGCTTTACTTTAGAAGGGGAAATGGGGCTATGCCCAAAATGTTAAACGCAAATACCGGATTGGTCACATCATTTTTGGGAATGCAGGAAAATAAAAAAGTTTTGGAATAAAGTTACAGATTTCATTAATCATAGTTTCAGAATACACGTGACTGCATCTAGAGAACCAATCCTCCCCGCTAATTTTGATGCCTGGAAGGATGCTTTACCCTCCCCTGAGTTGCTTCCTGCCCTGACAATGATGGTCACTGCAGCCAAACAGCTGATCCTAAGATAATGGACATCCTCGGTTCCTCCAACATTAGGCGCACTTCAGACAATAATATTAGATATTATTGTTATTATTTAGACAGGAAAGCTATGCTCCCTGATATTAAAAAGTCAGGATACGGCTCAATAAAAAGTGGGGATTATACATTGAATCCTTTTCAACAGAATATTTTCAAAATGTTTGAATTTACCACATGGTGTCTTCTTAGAAAGTTGAGCTGAGACTAGAAGAGTCCTGCCCTTCGGATTGCTGACCACTGGTGATTTCTGGGGGTATATTTGGCAAACCGTGGGTTTAAAACAGTGTAGTTGTTGCCTATAGTAACCAATCAGATTCTAGTTATCATTTATTTAGTACATTCTACAAAATGACAGCTAGAATTTGATTGGTTGATATAGGCAACATCTCCACTCTTCAGACCCGCAGTTTAGTAAATATACCCACTGATCTTTAGCAGACGTACTTTATTTCCCTGTTGTGGGTGTTTCCACCACTACACTCTCAACCTCATTGGAATAACCTGGCCCTACCCTGATGTAAACAGCTACAATTCATTTACTATCCCCTGTTTATATCCCCTTATCCCCTATTACCCCATTGGACTATATATATTTAACCAAATGTTATTCTGATAATTTAAGCTGATAATATCATTTGTACTGTGATGCCTTAATTTATGGAACTGTTTATATGCTTAATGTCCTAATTGTTGTTGTTTTCTATTCTTTAAAACCAATAAAGAGATTTTCAAATAAACTAAATGATGAGGTATAGCAGGTTAGGTGCAGGGGTTGATCAGGGTGTATTGGGACCAGTGTGATGTCTGGCTGAGGTTAATTTAATGGATGTGGTATTGAATGAAATAAAAGTCAAATGAACAAATGTGAAGCATTTTATATTTGTGACCCTCTGGCATGAATGTCATGGAAACTGAGGGCTAGATTTACTAAGAATTGAGTTTGGTGGCGATTTTAAACCTCCACACATCGCTGGCGGTTTAGTTGTCCAAACCGCCACATTTACTATAGGGCAGTTTGAATCTGCGATTTAAAATGGATGACGATGTGTGGCGGAGTGAAAAACTAAACCGCTGGTGATTTTGTCCAACCCCCCTGCGGTTTGGTTAAAGCCGCCATCAAATCTGCCATCCAAAAGACAGGACAGGATAGTTTTAATGCCTGGTTCTGGATGACTTGATAGCTCAAACATGCTGTTTGAGCTATTTTTCCCCTCAGAACATAAGAGCATTATTGATATTTCAATTATTTGGGCAATCATTATTTATTGATTAATGGGCAAAATTAATTTAATATTAACTTATGGGGGATTTTTTCCCCCCATTATATTAAAGGGACAAAATTATTATATTATTTGGGCACTATGTAATGCCAAATTGTGCAACATAAATAATTATATCCACCCTTAACAATCAGTTAAAATTATTATATATTCACATTTCTCCATAATATAATGCTATAATTGTGTCCTCTTAAAAAATAAAAAATAAATTCCCTTTAATATTAATATTAATTTTGCCCATTAATCAATAAATAATTGCCCAAATAATTTAAATGTCAATGGTGCTTTCTCTTATGCTCCGAATGGCAAAATAGCTGAAACAACATGCAGTTTGATAAATTTTGTCACTCATAACCACCTCTTTTATTTGGCCATTTGGATGGCGGTTTTGCTGCTGTTTGCAAACCCCAGCTTAGTAAATCCGGCGGTTTGTATATTAATCATGGTTAAAATCAGTATAGCGATTTAAAAATTGGTGGCTTTGAAAAATGTCAATTTAATGGCGGTTTGGGCTATAGTAAATCCTGCGATTTTAACACGTCGAAAACCAGCAGCTTCAACAAATCGCCCTTTAGTAAATTTAGCCTTTAGTGTTATTATTTTTTACTAGTGATGTCAGACATGTATAAACAGCTGTAAAAGATAGTTATTTTTATAAAAGTATTCACATCGCTCATGTAATATAATGACATATTATCTTCTAATTCGTACATTTTTACTTTTTCTCACTATTTATATTGCACGTTTTCAATATAAAAATCTATCTTTATTCTATATTCAGGAAAACCCTTTGATAATTTGACCATCATTAACACTGCTGTAGCCAATATAATAGTGTCCATACTACTCGGTCATAGATATAAATATGATGATCCAACCATACTGAGGCTCATGAGAGTAAATAATGAAAATTCCAATATTCTGGAAAGTCCTATGGTCATGGTAAGTATTCTCACTCTGTAAGATGGATTTTAAAGATGTCCAATGTATTTTTCTTCAAATCATATTTCTCCAAATGGATAATACACTATGTGGACAAAAGTATTTAGGCACACCTGTTAATTATTGAGTTGAGGTGTTTCAATCAGACCTGCTGCCAGAGGTGTATAAAATCAAGCACCTAGTCATGCAGTCTCCATTTACAAACATTTGTGGTACAAAATGGGTCGTTCTGAAGAGCTCAGTGACTTCAAGCGTGGTACTGTGATAGGATGCCACATTTGCAATAAAACAGTTTGTGAAATTTCATCCTTGCTGGACATTCCATGGTCAACTGTAGGTGATATTTTTAGAAATTGAAAGCATTTAATCACAGAGCAGGTTCAACGACTGCTAAGGCGCATGGTGCGTAAAAGTCATCAACCCTCTGCTGATTCCATAGCTGAAGAGTTGCGATTTTCCACTGGCATTAATGTAAGCACAAAGCTGTGCGGTGAGAGCTTAATGGACTGGGTTTCCATGGCCGAGCAGCTGCATGCAAGCCTCACATCACCAAGACCAATGCCAAGCGTTGGATGTAGTGGTGTAAAGCACACCGACACTGGACTGTTGAGCAGTGGAAATGTGTTCTGCGGAGTGACGAATCACGCTTCTCTGTTTGACAGTCAGATGGGCAAGTCTGGGTTTGGCGTATCCTGGAAGAACGTTATCTGCCTGACTACATTATGCCAAATGTGAAGTCTGGTGGAGGAGGGATAATGGTATGGGGCTATTTTTCAGGGTTTGGATTAGGCTCCTGATCTCCAGTGAAGGGCAATATTAATGCTTCAGCATACCAAGTCATTTTGGACAATGCTATGCTTCCAACTTTGTGGCAACAGTTTTAGGGAAGGCCAACATGACTGTGCCCCAGTGCACAAAGTAAGGACTACAAAGACATTGTTTGAGTTTAGTGTGTAAGAATTTTACTGGCCTGCACAAAGCCCTGACCTCAATCCGATCGAACACCTTTGGGATGAACTGGAACAGAGATTGCGAGCCAGGCCTTCTCGTCCAACATCAGTGCCTGACCTCACAAATGGTCTTCAGAATGAATGGGCACAAATTCCCACAGAGACACTCTACCATCTTGTGAAAAGCCTTCCAAGAATAGTGGAAGCTGTTATTGCTGCAAAAGGGGGACCATCTCCATATCAAAGTATATGTATTTGAATACAATGTCCCTACAGTCCCTGTTGGTGTAATAGTCAAGCGTCCAAATACCTTTGTCCATATAGTGTATATCATCTACAAATATTTTGATTTATATTTTGCTGCTTTATAGCTGAAAACATATAAACTTGATCTCTGCAACACAACAGGTTAATTGTTTGCATAGTGCAACAATATTGTTACAACTAAGTAAAAAAGAGAAGTTTCATTGTAACGAATAGAGGCATGAGAGGTCGATCATCTGTTTTCAAAGTTTATATAATTTATGCCAGCTAACAAGTAATTAGGCTATGATTTAGTTGAATATTTGGTTATTCTTCAACATAAGGCAAGTTAATAATATAAATGACATCTTATCAATGGAGAGATATGGTTAAAGACTGTGTGAACATTTCTTTTAAGTTGACATATATGCCTAGGAGATGTGAGGTCCACTTCACCAGTGGGTTGGGTATGAATACAAGTTCAGAAGGTAGAGACAATTAAAATATTGACATAAAATGTGCACAGGGTTATAAAGTCAACAGTCAAAATGTTGACATAAATCACTAGATTTAAAATGGAAATACATGAAAAAAGTGAAATGAAGTACAAAAAAAACTTGGTACCCCCTGCAACAAACAGATTAACCAACTCTGGTGCTGGTACTAGCAAAATTAGAGCAGCAGGGAAAATAAGCGTGGGGGTCCCCCGATTTTATTATTACCAAGTCCTGGGTGTGCCACCAGCCCAGACTGGCAAAGTCTATAGAAGGGAAACCTGCAGTTTGGGGTCACTAGGGAGATCGGGTCTGCAAAAAAATTGTAATATATAATTATTTTCTTCATTACTAGATAAAAGCTGTCTTCATTCCCTGTTTAAAATCGCATCATGCAGCAATTCTAAAAATGTTTTCAGTAGTATATTGGTTTTTCTCAGATCCAGTGCTCAGAGACCACTAACTAACCGAATGCTCTCAGTATATCCCTGCTTGTAGACAGCCAGTGATGCATACAAAAGAAGCCTGGTCTTTTAGACAATGAATGATTCCAGCACTTGTCCCATGTAAATGCAGCAGAGCGAGCCACATAAAACCCAGCCACTTCCATAATTTTGTATGTGAATTGGGTGCAGTTAGAATCAATCTGTGTAAACTTTGTGCATGGCAACAGGTATCGAGTCACATTAAAATGGCCAAGCTCCATCTTTCATCTTTGTATATCTTACTAGACAAAATGTTAGTACAATAATAATACTAATAATGAATCAATGTGTGTAAACACCTGGATTAATAAATCGTCATTATGAACTGTTATATATTAAAGAGAGGGTATAATGAAAATGTGTACTTTCAGGTGTCTGAAAGTCAGGTTTAAAAATTATAATTTTTTTTAGGATATGATAGCATCCACTGAATAAAGCTTAAATATTTATATCTTATATAAATAGATTTACATTAAATGCACTTCATTTGATTTGTCTAATTTCTTTTTTCTAAATATTAAAGTTTAATTTTTACATTTTAGCCATATCACCATTTCGTATTCCACATAATCAATGTTTAAATTGATATTTTTTTAAATTTTCATTTTAAGTTGTACAATAGTTATCCCTCGGTGATAGGCTGGCTGCCTGGGAGTCACAGAACATTTTTAAAAAACAGAAATGAAATGCAGGAATTTATAAGAGAGACCTTTACAAAACAAAAGAAAGAACTGGACATAAATGATCAGAAGAATGTTATTGAGTCATTCCTTGCTAAGCAACAAGAGGTATGTATTGAATTTAGGTGCATGGGCGGTTTTGATTGCATTTTCTGTAATTAAGACATATGAACACAAGTAAAGGTAGAATTCGGTTAAATTAGTGAAGCAGTCATTTTTTTTTATGCCTGTGACGATTATGTATTGCACCTAATCACTGTTTGAATATTCAGGTAAGAGTAGCAATGTATATATTGTATGTAACTTTAAAATGTAATGTCAGTGTGCTTTGCTGACTGACATAAGGGACCTGTACAAATGACAAGAGTCTTTTTGAAAGTAACCAGGCCCAGGGACAGATAGCATTTCTGGGGATTTACAGAAGATGTGTAAAACAAATGGGCCAGCCAGGCAGAACCAGCAGAGGTGAGAAGTCCTGCCATTTGAAATTCCAGACCTATCTCAGGACATCGTTACCTTATTACTAAAAGCCCTGTATCCAGGGTCGGACTGGCCCAGCGGACTACCAGTCAAACCACCGGTAGGCCCAGATACCGTACGGCCACACCCCCTATCACCAGTGGGCGGTGCTTACCTGAAGGCCCCTCACGTCGTCCCCGCTGCGTCCCCGCTGCTCAATTGCGATCACAGCTGCGATCGCAATTGAAAGATGACTGGCTGTCACTGACAGCCAGTCATCCTTCACATGTGATCGCAGCTTGCGATCATGTGACCCGCCCCCTCACCCTGTCAGCTGATGTTCCCGCGCCGCTGAAGGGAGAAGAGCAGAGAGGCTGCAGCTATCAACTTTTGGGTGAGTAATAATGAGTTGTTTATATTGTTTGTGCTATATATATATATATATATATATATATATATATATATATACATACATATATAGTTAGTGTGTGTGTATATAGCTCAATCAAACACAGAGTACATTTAGACAAGATATGTGGGAGGAAGAGCAGAATCACAGCTGTTACTGCAAATCTAAAAGCACAGCCCATGGGATGCTCTATAAATGGAAATCGGTTTACAATTGAGCTGATAATCTGTCCCAGACTTTGTGAAAAATGTTCTATATTTGAGCAAGGCAATACCATATGTTCTTTTATACAACTGACTTTCATAAGAAAAGTTGTTTACATTCTTCACTATGTGGTACTGATTACATTGTAACTGCTGCATACTGGAACATTATGCAAATGTACTGTGATTTGTATGTATAAAGTATTGCTGGTAGAGTCACTAAGCAATGTCCCGGCTTTTAAAGTGACAACCTCTCAACACAGTGGAATGAGGATATTTGCAAGTACTTTCCAACACACAGAGATTCTCATATACTTGTTAACAAGTTACAGTGAATAATTTGCAGTTGTAGCAAAGGTTCCACACATACAGCAAATCAATATGCATAATAACAGAGCCGTTAAGCATTTTAATGGAACCCTTTTTCTATATAACAACATATTAGCAACCAACTATATCGTTTTTCCATTTGTTATGTTAGGATATGTTAGCATATGTGGGAAATGGATGTATTAAACGTAAATACTAATAATTTATTGCTGGGGCTGTTTGGAGGGAGGGTAATAGGTTTATTTATTAAATGGGAATACTATTAATTTAATGTTGGGTTTGGTTGGAGGGAAATAGATCTATTCATCAAATGTGAGCACTATTACTTTAATGTTGAGGCTTGAGAGAGGCCTAATTATTAAATGTGGGTGCTGTTTATTTAATGGCAAGGATGGTTGACGTTTCTAAATGTACCCATTATTTTTTCCAAATAGGGCCCTCAACATTACAGGATCCAGACAAGCCGCAACTAAAGAAACCAGCAGCCACAGGTGGTAAAAGTGACAACAACAGGTAGGACAGTCTGTCAAATGATCTGAGTCTAGTGCAGGCTTGGCTAACCTGTGGTACTCCAGGTGTTGTGAGACTATAAGTCCCAGCATACCCTTCCAGCAATAAGCTGCTATATATTGGCAAAGCATGCTGGGGCTTGTAGTTTCACAACACCTGGAGTGCCACAGGTTAGCCAATCCTGCTCTAGTGGGACAATCGTGATTTTTAGTGACTATTGTGCCCAATCTAAGGGGCAGGCCAAGACTGTATTCTTTATACACACACTGCATTCTTTATATACTGCACTAAGGTGCTAGCTGTCCTTCGTGGACTGACCACTCCCCCTCTAGTGTCTGGTCCCGCCTCTATGATGGCTGACCACACCCCCTTTGGTGGGCCCCTAGTGTTGCATTCCCCGGTGGGCCATTCATGCCCCAGTCCGACACTGCCTGTATCATTTTGGGAATCAATCTGCCCTGACATTGAGCAGTGTGAGAAGTTAAAATCAGTAATATTGTTCATTTCTCTGAGTAGACCTATGTATCTAGGTTTAAATGTGCCATCTTTCACAAAGTGTATTCCTCTCATGTCAAGTCTTAAACTAGTAAGTTAGTGACTCTCTATTTAAATCCAGAAAACTATTTGTGCAACTTATTTTGTATGTCTTGTTGTTATCTGTTTTGTATTTACACCTTGGAAACATTTTTTGTATTAAACATATTAGCATAGTCTCCATGATTCTTTGAACTTACGAAGCCAAGTGAGTCTACTGCTACATGTGTATATGATTTAAGTGTGTAATATTAATAAGAGGTTTTGGTGAATGCAAGGACTCAATAGTAAATCCTTCCTGGTGGCAGAAAGGGTGTATTCATTGTTAAGTGAACAAGGTAACTTCAGTCATGGCCAGCTGTTTCAGATTGCTGTATCTGAGACAGGAAAGGCGTTTGTGACAAACTGGTTGGCAGCTTAATGGGATTGTTAATAAGTTCTTTATAATTAAAAAGAAAAACAAGTGAATTAGTAGTGTTTGATTCTAGAGAAAGTCAGCATCCTGACACTGACCCCCGTGTTTTGACTTTTGGTTTTGGGTCTGGATTACCTTCGGGTTTTGGTTTTGGTATTGCCAAAACCACCCTTGCGTGTTTTGGTTTTGGTTTTGTTTTGCTTTTTTTGACAAAATGCCACTTGTTGGGCGAAACTCATATAATTTAGTTATTGTTTTGTACCTACATTATTATTAACCTCAATAACACTAATTTCCAGTCAATTGTTAGCACCTCACAGGTCACAATATGATTTTCATATACTTTTGCCCAAAAGACTGTGCCATAGCTCACCCCAAAATAGTTGCCAGTGTTCAGTGTTTCAACAGAAGTAATCGGCCTTGAATTTAGTTTTCAAAGTCACATTGTATTGTGCCATAGCATTATTAATAGGCCTGTCAGTGTTCTTTAAAGTGTAGTGACATTGTGCTGTGCCATCGATATGGATTCACATCAGTTGAGAACAGACCAGGAGCACCAAGTAGCTGCTGGCACCAGTCCTGATGATAGGAGTGCCTGTACGTCATCTGCTAAAACCTATGTTAAAGACTGAGGGTGCATATTATTTTTAAAGTGAGGGAAACCAAAATGTGTAAAAACACAATTTTCCTTGGTAAATTAAAAAACACCTGTAATCAAGGCAAAGTTAAATGGGGTAGGGACTGATGTGAGCTAACATAACTTATAACTATATCTTATAACTGTCTACATAACTAACATAACTTATAATGGTTTCTGCTTAGTTCTCATCTGCTCTGTACAGCGCAGCACAATTACTGGCGCTAGATAATTAGCTGTTGCTGATGAGGATGATGACAGGGACGTGCAGGAGATGCTGTATGTGGCTGGAAAAATGTCTGTACTTTACCGCCATTTTCCAACAGCATTTAGGAGATTGTAGCAGCATGTACCCAAGTATGTCACATTTTTCCGAAGTAGGCTACTCTGTGTATCAGCGGCTTCACTAAGAGGCATACAGTCGACAATCAGTTACAAAAAGTAAGGGATGTCATTGCAATATAGCTAATCCTGCTTGGACTCTACTGAGGATATGTGATTTCTGATAACGACACCAATATTGTTAGAGCATTGCAGCGGGGGGGGGGGGGATTCCATCACATTTCTTGTTTTGCTCACACAATCAACTTGGTGTTACAGAACTTTTAAAAAATGACAATGACATGCAGGAGATGCTGTTTGTGTCCCGAAAAATGTAGGGTCATTTTCGAGATTCTGCAACAGCATGTAGGAGAATGCAGCAGCTGCAAGAAGACTAGCATTTGAGGGGAATGTACCTTAGTCCAGCGAAGTAGTCATCTGTGAAGAGAGTGCAGACACGGTTAGCTTGAGTCAAGTGATTGCCTTAGTTATACTTTTTGAGAAGCAGCTAGATAAATTTTATGGATGAAATAAAAGTAAGCAAATCTGCTAACTATATTGTAATTCTAGATCTAGGACTTAATCCGCTTCGCCAGTCCAAGAGCTATCAACATTTTGTAATGACGTCTACTCCTTCAGTTTCTCTGGCAACTGCTTCTCGGAAAAAACTTAGCTTTCCCAAGACACCCAGTGGTGATGCAGATGAGTCAGCACAACATTTTGACATTTGCTCTGCTGTAAAAGAATTGCCCAAAAATCGTGACAGCTCTGCCATAAAATGAACTACACATTCCATGAGGAAGGCCATTATCAACAATTACATCAAAGTACACAAACTTCTATGATGGTGGATTCCAGCAGGTATGAATTAGTATTGTTTGAGGAAGATGTACACAATGATGAGGGTGAATATGATTACAGTGTATGTTGCAGCAGGTTCTGAAATCTAGCTAAGAGAAGGGAGCTACCTGATGGTGGTATGCCTGGCAATATTTTTGGTAGAATGGCATGTTGGCAATTTTATGTTTTCCGACAGTAAACTTTCACCTTTTTTAGAGAGGTTTTTTTCTTTAAAAATGTACAAGCTTTTTATTTACATTTTTGTTTCCCTGACTTAAAACCATTATGCACTTCAACATAGACTTTAGCACATGAGTTAGAGGGATTAGTATCATCATGACTGAGGCTGGATAGTGATACCAACAATGTCACCTCCTGTTTCTGTATGAGTTATGGCACAATACAATGTCACGGAGACTTGAAGAACACTGACAGCCTTATAATTATAATTTCTGTTTCAGCACTGAACCCTGCCACCTCTCCTGTTTCTGAGTGAGATATGGTACAATAAAATGTAACTGCAGATTTAGACCAAGCCAGGCAAGCCTATAATTTCTATTTCAACAATTACAATTAGCAATGGAGCAGTGGCGCTCTTCTCTTTGGGTGTTACCTATATAATGTAGTAGAATATGACGGCAAATTCTACAGACAAGCCTGCTTGTCTTCCTCTTCATCAATGACGCTTAGTAATTGAGCACTCGTCTTTGTGTGTATATTAGACACTACACTTATTAGTGCAAATTAAGAAAAAAAGGCTGCAAAGACTTGTAGATTAATAAAAATGATCAAAGCAGCTCTTTTATAAGGGTGTATATGAGACCCCAAACACTTTGTAGTGCAAATTTAGAAAAATACAGTGCTATATTCGGAACTCAGCACTCAGGAAATACAACTTTTTTATAAGGGTGTATACGAGACCCCAAACACTTCGTAGTGCAAATTCAAAAAAATACCCACCCTCCTATTTCTACTCTATCACTTTGCCTGCTCTATACTGTGACCTAACTCTTCTCTGTCCGTCTCTCAAATGGCGGTAGATCGCCGTGGAAGAGGGTATTTATTGATTCCAAAACTCGCGTGATCAGAGATCTGACGACGTCACGATGACTTTTTGCTTCATTTTGAAATCCGAATAGGCGCGAGAGTACTGAGCCGACTCAACTCGGTACTCGGAACCCCAAAGTTCGGTTGGGTTTGATTTCAAGGAAACAGAGCCCGCCCATCTCTAATCCTAACTGACCAGAGATTACGCTCAAGACTTGCAAAATTTTAAAAGACATACCACGCAAATAGTTTGTGTTCCGCCCTTCTTGTTTTCTTTTCTATTTTTTATTTGGTGGAAGTGTGAGGTCCAGTATGGCCACTGACTATAAACAGATGAAAAAGGATGATCTTTTGGCCTTGTGTGTCGACAGAGGAACTGTCGACCCTGGCAGGAACCAAGAGCAACTGATTCAAGCACTCGTGGAGGCTGATCAGAATCTAAGTGTCGGAGGAGGCGGTGAAGAATGCATCTCTGCTTCAGAACAGCAGTCAGCACTGGAAATTACCACCAATACCTCCGTAGAATCAAGTTGGAAGTCTACCCTGGACAGCTGCCTTCACACTTCTCTCAAACACATGAAGAATGCTGACTCTGCAACATGATTGCGGCTGATCAAGCAACTCCATGAGGCTGCAGAATGCTGCTTCAGAGAGGGATGCTGCAGAGGGAAAATCTGATTCAAACACCAGCTGGAGCTAGCTAGGGTCAGCAGCTTGTCGGAAGACCAAGACCTGGGTAGAAAAAAACCCAGGCACAACCATTTCCCTTTGTTGAAAAAAGACGGTGAACTTCATACTTTCCTGAGGTAATTTGAAAGCACTTGTCAACAGTTCGTGCTAGACCCTTGTGAGTGGGCCATCTATTTAACCCCTGGACTGAGAGGGAAAGCTTTGGGGGCATTTGCAGACCTTCCCCAGGAACTGGCGCAATTAATAAAGCCGTGTTACATTGTTTCAACATATCCCCTGAGGCTTACTGGCAAAAATTCAGAGACTTGAAAAACAGTCTATCTGATACCAGGCAATAATCAACCATGATGCATCAATGGATTGAGTTATTACAGGTACTGGACTATCATAAACTAAAAGTTCTCAAGCTCCAGGAGCAGCTCATCGCACTGTGCCCAGTTGAGTTGAAAGAATGGGTTGGGTTTCGTGACCCTAAGACATCATAAGAGGATGCCAGCCTGGCCAACTGTCAGACGCCGTCCCTGCGCCTCCACGCTAAGCAGGGACGGACGTCTGACTCTCTCTGAGCGCCCCGTTGCTAGGCAACGGAGACGCATCTTCCGCGGCGGTCTGCGCATGCGCGCCCGTCGCCATGACAACGGGACGTGCTGCTGAAGCTTCCTGTCGGCGGCCAGCTGTCTGACCGCCGAATCACTGCCCACCAATGAGAAGGAAGGACTTCCTATATATATCCTGCTCTGACATCACTAGGATGCCAGAGCAACTAGTTATCTAGCCTCCAGCGTTCCAACTACACCTATCTGTATGCTATCTATTGTTTCCTGTTACTGACCCGGCTTCCTGACCTCGCCTTTGGATTTCCCTGTGTCCTGCTTTGTTACCTCGGTTTGACCCTGGCCTGCTGACTACCCTCTGCCTTCTGATTTGGTACCTTATCTGCCCGCTTGGTTCTGACTCGGCCTGTACGTCTATGGATTTGCCCTTACCTCGCAAGTAGCTATCTGGGAGGGCCACGACCTGCACGTCGCTCGCCGCGAAGTCCAAACTCCCTTGCGGGGGTCCCTGGTGAATACCGGCGGCGTGTTAGACTCCGCGCCTCCTGGTGTAGCTGAGCCTATACTTGCAGGTACTAAAGTCACCTCTGTGACACCAACAAGTACACTGTTAACATGGCTCCTGTGACAAAGAAGAGTTGGGGAGCGCCAAACTTCCCACAACCTGGAGGATCATCCCTGAGTTCCACTTCAACCAAACCAGCTGTTGCTGCAGCTTTTGGGAGGGTGGAAGGAAAACCTGTTTTGGCAACTGGCCGTAGGAGTTTAACGTGTGATGAAGTGTGGCACACCAGTGTCAATTGCCCCAAAAATAAGAAAACACCACCTTCTCCTGTGGGAGGCCTGACAGGGAAGCCAGTGCCGGCCATCCTGTGTGCAGGAGGACCCCAAGAACGCCCCAGATACAATCTGCAAGCGGTTAAGGTAGGACACCTTGTCGCACTTGGGTTGTTAGACTCTGGCGCAGAACTGACCCTTGTACACCCAGCACTAGAGGGCCCAGAGAACATTATTTCTGGGTAGACTATTGCAGTGTGATAATGGGGGTGACTACACTCCACAGTACCCCTAGCCAGAGTGTACATAGATTGGGGATCTGGCAGAGAAATAAGAGACATTGGGGTACTAGACAACAATCTGCCTGCCATGGTACTGTTGGGGACTGATCTGGGAAGGATGCATGCTGTTTATATAAATGAAAGTGATGCCATTTCTGATGCACTGGTGAAAACTAACCCTACTATTTCCCAGATGGGCCCTTTTGACCAGCATAACTTGAGTACAAAAATATGTACTTCATGGGCTGTTGAGAATACTCATGCAGATTTACAGGTACCTGTGATGCAGGTGGACGGGTTATGTGCCAATGTATCTGTAGGTAATGCTCTTGTTGGATAGACTAATCCTATAAATCCCCTGGGTTGTGAATTTGATCTACACAAAATGTGTGAGTTTGTGCCTAAATGTGATACCATGTCTGCAAATGTTTTAGGTGGTCTGTCAAATTTACATGTGCCCAGTTCTGAAGTTTACTAAAAGTGTGAAAATGTATCCAATGTCTTAGCAGTAGTGACCTGGGGATGCAGCACAGAGGAGCTGTCCATTAACCCTTGCAAGTGTGGGAGGAAGCTCACTAGGAACTAATTCCCCTCCAACCCTCTCCATCCCTGCAGAAGCTGCAGACTCAAACAGTGACCTGAGTAAGGACAGCTCCCTGCTGTGTGCAACACTGACCAGTTCAGAAGTGACACTTTCAAAGCAGAACAACACACAGATCCCAGTCTATCAACAGTGAGGAGGGAGTGTCAGTCAGTCCTATCTTGAAGGTGAACAAGAAAAAAATGTTTGGGAAAATGGCCTTTTGTAAATAGGGAAAAATGTGACATGTAAGCGTCTAGATGTAACTGCTGACAGACAGCTAGTTGTACCACAGACCTATAGGGAAGGGTTGCTGAAAGTGACCCATGAGATTCTCCTAGCAGGACATTTGGGTGTTGCCAGAATCAAAGCTTGTTTGGTACACAATTTTTACTGGCCCGGCATGGTGACTGACATAGCCAAGTACTGTTGCTCATGCCATGTGTACCAGGTGGTTGGGAAGTCTGATGATGTGGGGTGGGCTCCTCTCATTCCCCTGCCCATCCTATCAGAACCCTTTGAATGGGTTGCTGTGGATATTGTGGGTCCACTATCCATTCCCAGTAGCTCATGAAGAGAGTACTTTTTTTTTATGCATATTTGAGGTAGGACAAAAGTTCCTGGTTCTGATCCCTATATGACAGAACAAGTTGTAGGCTGCCTGAGAGGGCCCTTAACGTATAAGACTATAAAGTAGTTGTATACACAACGCCCAGGTTCTATGGGTTGTTAGCAGGTGTGTAATTACCAGGGTAGCATCTGTTGGGGACACCTGTGCTGCTCCGGTGCCTTCTCTCTTCTGTCATCTCAGATGCTTTGCATGTAAACGGACCTTCTGGTGCTCCATGCTAAATGCTGCTGAAGAGAAGGGAACTGTTATATGATCCCTTACTTTCTGAGCAGGAAGTGTGCAGAGCAGTGCCTAATAAAGATGCTCTTGTAATTAAAGTGGGCAGAAGGGAGGAGTTTCCCTCCCTACAAATCTTGAAGACCCTTTCAAAATTGGCTATGGCAAAAGTAAGACATTCGTGGGCTGGGGCAGAGTTGAACTAAGTTGCGTCACAAATCATATGCACAATTTGCGTTAATCAAAAAAAGCCACAATTATTACCAAATGGCAAATGGCAAGTTTCTTAAGATGTGTGCTGGTCAGCAACAATAGCATGAAGTCCTGTAGGCAGGAGTGGGAAGTGGTAATCAGTTTGGTAGAGAGATAGCAGAGCAGAGGTGGTGGGAAGGAGTGTGGCTAGAAGTGAGTTTGGAGATGTAGGGGAAGGGGGATTGACTGAGGGCTTTGTTGGTGAGGGTGAATTAAATTTTAATTCTGTACTGTATGGATCCAATGTAAGAAATGACGGAGAGGGACTGGAGAGCAGTGGGAGAGAAAAATATGTAAAGCAGCATTGAGGATAGATTGTGCCTGGTTTGCTCCTGGCATACATCACATACACTTAACATCCCAGGTTTTTAACCATCTATTTTATTTGTAACAAACACATTTGCAATAAGGTATCAATAATACTCCTAAAACATCTCTAGTACAACATAAACAGCTCCCTGTGTGAATAATATGTGGCCTATCAATGATGAAATCACAATTAGCGTAAGTGCAGCATTCGAAAGCAGTTAATCACAAGAAGTTTGTTAGTGCTGGGGACATCATTTATTTGCGTTTGCCCCTGACCTCCTACCAATAATAGATCTTTCTTAGACTCATATGAATCTTTGTCCCAGTCTGTGTTGTGTTTGTAATTACGCGCAGGGCCGCCAAGAGGGGAGGTGGATACTAATTTCCCAGGCATGCCAGGGGGCCCGGTCCGGGCTTTCACTGCCAACGTTTTTTGTTTTTTTTTATTATTTGTCTTTTTAAAACTACATTTTATTTTCTTTTGTGTTTTTTAATTTATTTATTTTTGTAGGGGGTGGCGGTGGTGGTGTTTGTGGCTCTGCCCCGTTTGTCAGTCTGGGTAGCAGGGTAGTTACAAAAAAACAAGAAAAAAACCCCATATACTCACGTGATCACTGCGCCGGCATCCCACTTCCCTCCTCCCTGCTTCATTCACACTGAATGTCGGGCATGACATCATCAAGTCATGCCCGTCATTCAGTGAGGAGCAGTGCAGGAGGACCCAGACAGAAGCAAGAAGAGAGAAGACAGAAGAAAAGAAAAAAGATGAAAGAAGCCAATACAATGGTAATTAAAGGAATGTAGGCAAGGGGAGGAAAACAGAAAGCATAGTGTGAGAAAAAAAAGGGGGGGGGGAGAGAAAAAAGGGGGGAGAAACAGCATGGCACAGTGTGATTGAAAAGGGGGTGGAAGCAGCTTGGCACAGTGTGAAAAAGAGGGCACAGTGTGATCATAAGTGATGATGAATTGGCACAATAATGTCTGTGTGATGGCACAGGGGCCTTGTGGCAATGTAGTGAGTGTGAGGTAGATGGTGGCTAATTAATGGGTGCTGTTTTATTTGTGGGGCAATGGTGGGGCAATTTAATAGAGGGGACTATTAATATAAGATGGGGTGGTTTGGGGGCTATTGAATGTGGGGGTGAGTTTAAGGAGAATGAGGTCTCTTTATTAAATGTGACTATGAATTATTTAATGGTAGTGATGGTTGCGGGAAATAGGTATATTTATGAAATGCAAATACTATGAATTTATTGCTGGGGCTATTTGCAGGGAGGGAAATAGTTTAATTTATTAAATGGGAATACTATTAAGTTAATGTTGGGGCTTGAAGAAGGCATAATTATTACTCGTGAGTGCTATTGATTGAACGCCGGGGCTGGTTGTAATTTTCTTGGCAAACCCATTTTTTTCCAAATAGGGCCCCCAACATTCCAGGATCCAGACAAGCCACAACTAAAGAATCCAGCAGCCACAGGTGGTGAAATTGACAAGAACAGGTAGGAGAGAGCAAGACAGTCTGTGAAATTTTGTGATTCTAGTGGGACAATCCCAATTTTTGGTGACTGTTCTGCCCAATGTAAGGGGCAGGGTAAGATTGTTAACTCTTTATATACACACTGCCTTGTTTATATACTACACTATGGTGATAGATGCCCTGACAGTCAGGAGTGCAAAATAATGCAGGGTTTTTTTTCTGTAGGAGGGTGGCCTAGCATTTTTCACCTACTAGCTACGCCCCAATGATGCATAGCGACACCACCAGTCGTATGAACACACCCACAGCCAATTTTGCCATGCTCATGTATAAGGGGGGCCCCAAGAAGTTGTTGTACCGGGGCCCTGAATTCTCTTGGCAGTCCTAATTACGTGTACATGCCCTTATTGTACATGGCTCACGTTCTAACACCCCCTGCCCTGCCTATCCAGGCGCAAGTAAGCGTAAGTAGCACAAGCATGCAAATCTGCATGATCTCATAATTATGAGTCCACTTTTCTGGACATGCACAGAGTGCTTTCATGCAAGATACACTATACATATTGGCACAGTGCACACTCTGCATCAGCCTCTTAGCGTTAAGGCTTCTAATTCATCAGCAGCAGCAGCTATTTATTTAGCATCACTAATTCTGCAGCTCTGTACAGAGAACGAACTCCATCAGTCCCTGCCCCATTGGAGCTTACAGTTTAAATTTCCTAAGATATACACACACACAGATCGAGAGAGACTAAGGTCAATTTATAGTAGCCAATTAACCTACTAGTATGTTTTTGGAGTGTGGGAGCACCCAGAAGAAATCCACGGAAGCACAGGGAGAACATACAAACTCTACACAGATAAAGCATGGTCAGGATTCTAATTAATCTAGAACAATTGAAACATATATAATAGAGCTCTATAAGATTCTAGACAGTTTAAGACTTGGTTGGACTGAACTTGCAGCAAGGCATGCATTTGAAGCAAGTGCCTGGATAGCAGTATTTCACGTGATATGAGACAGGCCTGATGACTTCTCAGAGGGCCCCTAAGGGATATGAATTTCACATGTGCCTTCCTAGTGACCATGCAAGGCATGGACACTTAAGACTTAAGTATCTTGATCAGTGCCCAAAATTGATTAGTCCATATTACTGAAGGCTGATTGTAGAGCTATCAGTGCTAAGCTAGACAAGACGGGAGACATAACGAGCCTCACTCTTCCACTACATGGTGGGAGAAAGTAAAATGGTTAGGTAAGTTAAATGCACTCTGCTGATATGCAGATTTTACATAATTGGAAACTGTAGGTATGCAGCCCTTGGCTTCACAACCCCACCCCATCTTCTAAATGCACTTCGTTTACACAGAACATTATATAGCCTTGCAAAGTTTTACTAATGTTGTGCAGCATGCAGTTGCATTGGGATTGAATGTGTTTGGCCTGTTTGGGGGTACAAGGTCATTTGTGAACTTATGAGCCTATCTGATAGACTATTGTCCAATTTTTACGCCATTGCATCATGCTACAACATTGTACATGTGCAACTGTCTTAAGTCAGAGGAGATATTTTGTGGGTCAGCCATCCAATACAATTTTGGCCAAATAATTAGTATAACCCTGAAAGCTTTAATTTTGGAACATGAGTGAACCTGGATTTTTTTTTTTATTGATTTCCATTCCTGAAAGAACATTAACTTTCATTTGTTATTTCCCCTTTGTTTGTGTCTAATGTAAATACGAAGATGCATTTTTAAAAATATTCCTGTAACTACTACTATTATTATTATTATTATTGTTTATTTATAAGGCGCCACTAGGTGTCTGTAGCGCCGTACAGGAACAAACAAAATTACAATATGAGGTGAGACAGCACAGTACAGTAAAAAAATAAGCACAGTAACTCAGTGAGCTCAAGGCACTCAAGGGGCGGGGGAAGGGAGAGGGGAAGGTCCGCCAACGATGGAGTCCAAGAGGGAGGGCACGGATGACAGGGAGACCCCCAGATGGTCGAGGAGGGAGCGAGAGGGGACGGGGGGAAGAGGGTCCCCGAGGAGGAGGGCTAGGTAGCTGGAGAGCAGAGTTAAAAGTGGTGAAGACAGGAAGACAGGAGGAGAGATGGCCCTGCTCAAAGGAGCGTACAATCTAAGGGGTGGGGTAGACAGACAGAGAGACACGGGGGAGAGAAGGAGGAACGGAGGATAAGGTAAGGGGAAAGAGGGGAAGTGGAAGAAGAAAAGGTAGGAAGTTAAGTGGGAGACTGGAAGGCTTTAACAGAACTTTACCAAATTTCTATGATGATGCTAGCAACATATGTATGTTAAATTTGCAGTGAAAAACCATTTGGTTTATCTAGTCTGCCTATTTTTATCCCTGAACATCCCAGAGCTTATTCTCTGCTTTCACATTTTATTTATTTATTGTTTATTTAGGATAGTGTTTTGTCTATCATATGCATGTTTATATTCTCCTAGTATATTAGCCTCTACAACCTCTGTCTGGAAGCAATTTCACCTACCCATTACCCATTTGGTGAAGTCATTTTTCTCAAATTTCCCAAAAATCACTAAAAATGAGGATCTGTAGGTAGTCCTCTTCTTACACATGTCCAACACTTCTACTCTGCAGCATGCTTCTCTCCTGTAAAAAGCCTTGGAATTCTTTTAAGGCTTCTATCGTATCAGCCTTCTTCCTTATCTACTCCAAACTGTGGGCCTGATTCATCAAGGCATGTTGAAAATAGAAGTTGAAAATAGAAGAGATGGGCTACCGCGCCCCCTTGAAAGTGTAAATCATTGCTGCCTGGGGGGACAAATGAGGGTAGACCCAACCCTAAACATAAACTTAATAAACAGATAAAGAAGTCCCCTATGGCGCAGAAAATCGGGAGAAGTATGGTGAACACTCCCTAATGAGAAGTAGGTAAACAACCTATCAAGTAGAGGGTGTCAACCTTGTAAGATTACATACAATAAACCAGTGTGGTATCCCCTTTTTTCATAGTAGGTATCTTTTATTTCCTCAATGGGTAGACATATAAAATATATTTAGACACTGATAGAAAAGGTTGCAACCTTTTAACAGGAGGTTAATAAAACCAAACCACTGACAGTGATATGTACATAGGTATAAAGCAGGTCTCATAAGATACAGGTCAAATCTTGTAAATACATAGATGCAAATCAGATCAGAGACCCGTAAAGGTATGGTTGGTGAGGGTACAAGACTCCTATTGACCATACAGACTAAGGACAAAATATTGCAGCTCCAGACAGAGTCTATATAAATCCAGTGCTATATGGATAGTATACAGTGGCAAACAAGTCTCAGAGTGATGTTGAAGTCCATATAAATAAAGTCCAAACCATAAACAGAATTGTTCCAAAGACTGAGAACTCACGCGGGTAGTGGGGCCATAGTCCCGTTGTATCTGCGGGTAGCCGATAAATCCACTGTGAGTATAGGTGAAAGAAAAATGTCCCAAGATCCAGCTAATGAGTCCGGATGTGGAGCACTTTCACTTACCCTGTCCAGGGTTGGTAGTCTCCTCCCAAACATGATCTCCGGCTATGGCAAGGATCTATGCTGTGTCCCACAGTCGCGGCCGCGGCTGGGTATGTTCTGCGCATGCGGCGATGTATCAGAAAGAAAACCTCAATAGGTTCTATTGTCCAGAACCAAATGGAATATGAGGACCAATGTTCAATCCGTTCAAACCAACGCATTTCACCAATTAGGCTTCTTCAGGGATAGTGTATCTGCTGATATTGTGCGTATCATCGCAAAATCACTCTCCACATGTCCAGAACAGGGAAATACGGTTCTGATTACAGCCCTATTCCGTGTGTCTGAGAACGCAAAGGACTTACTACAGCATCCATCATCAGAGAGTAAACTGGGTGGGTGAAGGGGTGTTTTGCTGTACTGAATGTACAGGAGGGATGTGCCTAACACAAGCACATGGCTGCGTGTGTTTTTCTGCCGTAAAATGGTTAGTCTAAGTACTGATTAGTAGTGTTGACCATCTTGTATGCTTGCTAAAACATGTGTTGTGCATCTTTAAAAAAATATTTTATGTTCAGTAGATATCCTAATATATTTCATAGGGGGAAAAATTACTTTTTTTTCATGTTTTTATCATTAATCATCATCATCATCATCATTTATTTATATAGCGCCAACATATTCCGTAGTGCTTTACAATTGGGGACAAACAAAGTAAACTAATAAACAAAATGGGTAAAACAGATAAAGAGGTGAGAAGGCCCTGCTCGCAAGCTAACAATCTATGGGACAATGGGAAATTGACACATGAGGTTAAGGCTAAGTCTACATTTTGCATTTCGGCCCAGCCAGACTGCATAGGTAAAGTGACTCATAGGCTAAATGATCCTGTCACACAACAATGTTGGTCAGGGGGTAGTTGTATTGTGTGAAATTGTGTAACGGGTGGTAATAGGGTAAGGTAGTGAGGTTAAGAGGGTGGTTGAGGAATATTATTAACAGGCAACATTAATTCAAGATTTTTTTTAATTTTCCTGTGCATTCTTTTGCGACTTTATAATCCACACAGGTATAGTACAAAATCTGCAGCGTCCTCTGTAGTAGAGCACAGCAGGCCTGCCCCCAGTTTAAAAAGAAACTGCATCTTGAAGTCAGGCGAATGCAAAGCCAAAGTATGCGCGTGGAATACTGAGCGTGGGTTGTGCTCAGAATCGGACCCTATGTGTTTCCATCTTTTAGTTTTCACTGCTAAATTTTGTCACTTAGCCCATGCTCCATTTTTGTTCCCGTCTTTGCACAAAGTCAAATTATATGTCCTTCTGGAGATATGGACTCTAGTACTGAACACAGTATTCTAGTTTTGTCAGCAATAGCCTTTTACAGTGGTGGCACTACCTCTCTCTTTCTGCTACTTTATATCCCCTCCCAATGAAAGCTAGTTTTCAACTGTCCTTTCCCATTGTTCAGCATGTTGTTATATTGTTTGCATACTTTTAAGACTTCTGAAATAGTACCTCTTAAATTCCCTTTTTTCTTTTCAGTAGTTAATATTTTGGTGTTATCAAAATTATATTGAGCCTTTGAGTTTTTGATACCCAAGTGCCTGTTTTTGCATTTTCTTTTACATTTAGCGGTATAAAGTTTGCTTGCAGAGCTTACCATTCAGTAGAGTAGCTTTCCTGGAAATTTTAGGTGTGATTAACCTGTCACTAGAGTTTGGCATAGGCTAGTAGGCAAAATATGTGTGAATTGTTGGTGGTGGAGTATGATTTCATTAGGAGCTTATCCTGAAAGGATCATGATTGGAAACATGCAAAGAAGCGACGGCCACAACGTTTGCTAATAGTGTTACGCTATCCCTCTGCAAGCTATGTCTAGCATATACAATTCCCTGTTCTGGTCAAAATCAAGAAAATCCTTTTTTGTTACAAGCTGCTTCATTTTTGATCTTGCTGCAGAGATGTGTTAGAGAGATTGTCACTTGAAACTAGAGATGGGCGGGTCCGGTTCCCTGAGAACCGAACCAACCCGAACTTTGGGTATCCGAGTACCGAGCTGAGCAGCTCGGTACTCTCCCGCCCATTCCAAATCCAAATCGAGGCTGAACGTCATCGTGACGTCGTCGGATCTCGGGGCTCGGTTCTCGCGATACTTCAACATTATAAATACACGCCTCCACAGCAATCCATCGCCATTTGACCGAGGGAAAGAGCAGGGTGTAATCACAGGCTGATTAGAGCAGGGACAGATAATCCAATATTCTTCTTGCAATTGCTCTAACAAAAATCGCTAGAGAAGAAAGGAGGATAGAGGTTTATTATTTTTTGTTAATATTTGGCACTCCCCAGTGCTTTTGGGGTGTCCCCCATAATTGTGCATCAATATTTCTGTCTGTCAAAAGTCATATCTGTCAGCAGTATCTACCAACTAATTTTTTGCACTCCTTAGTGCTTTTGGGGTGTCCCCCATAATTGTGCATAAATATTTCTGGCTGTCAAAAGTCATATCTGTCAGCAGTATCTATCAACTAATTGTTAGCACTCCTCAGTGCTTTTGGGGTGTCCCCCATAATTGTGCATAAATATTTCTGGCTGTCAAAAGTCATATCTGTCAGCAGTATCTACCAAATAATTTTTAGCACTCCTCAGTGCTTTTGGGGTGTCCCCCATAATTGTGCATAACTATTTCTGGCTGTCAAAAGTCATATCTGTCAGCAGTATCTACCAAATAATTTTTAGCACTCCCCAGTGCTTTTGGGGTGTCCTCCCTAATTGTGCATAAATATTTCTGGCTGTCAAAAGTCATATCTGTCAGCAGTATCTACCAACTAATTTTTAGCACTCCCCAGTGCTTTGCGCTCAGAATGGATTCAAAGCAGTCCACATATGATCAGAATGAGCAACCAGGTTCTGTCACCAGTCCTGATATTAGTGTTCCCAGTACGTCATCTGGCCAAGGCGATGTCAAACAACAAAGTGTTTCCAAATTAGTGCAAAAAACAAAAACCAAAAAACTTTTTACTGTATTGAAGCGAAAAAGAAGTGTAACTGAGCAAAAGTTAAGTGCCGATAAAAAAAAAATTGCAAGCATGCCATTCTACACACGCAGTGGCAAAGAGAGAATGAGGCCTTCACCTTTGGCTATTAATGGCAGATCCCAAAAAGTTACCCAGCCTACAATTGGTGCACAACTACTGTTACGCGTCAAAGCCGAGCTGCAAGATAACAGTAAGGCATTAGAGGATAATGTTTGCTCTGATTCACAAATGACACCAATCCCTGTGGAGAGTCCATCCAACAGTGGTATGTCTAATCGTGAGCATTCTGTTAGTGTACCCATAAAGAAGGGCCCTTTCAGCAGTTCTGCTGATGTGTACCTGAACAGCTCGGGTGTAGCCGCTGATACACAAATTGAGGATGCCACTTTGGAAATAGAAGAGGATGAGGGGGAGATTTGTGGAGGTGACGAGGGCGCTAATGAGGATGTTGATGATTATGATGCAGACAGATACCAAATTGCCTTTCTCAATTTCTATTTATATTCTGTATTATATAACGACTGAATAGTTTTCTATTTTACTCCTAGTGGAGAGGGGATCTGATGCAGACAGATACCAAACTGCCTTTGTCTATTTCTTTGTATATTCGAATCTCTAGTTCTACAGTCTATGCAGGCTGCTTTTTTTTTCTATTTTACTACAAGTGGATGGGGGGGGGAGGTCTGATGCAGACAGATACCAAACTGCCTTTGTCCATTTCTTTGTATATTCGAATTTCTAGTTCTACAGTCTATGCAGGATGCTTTTTTTTCTATTTTACTACAAGTGGATGGGGGGGGGGGTCTGATGCAGACAGATACCAAACTGCCTTTGTCCATTTCTTTGTACATTTGAATTTCTAGTTCCACAGTCTGTGCAGGCTGCTTTTTTTATATTCAACTACAAGTGGAGGGTGGGGGGGGGGGGGCATAGATAGCCACCAAACTACCGTGGTCCATTTAATTTTACTTTCTAGTTCCACAGTCTGTGCAGGCTGCTTTTTTTAATATTCAACTACAAGTGTAGGGTGTAATATACACCCAAAGACGATGGCTACATTGACAATAATCAAAGATGGAGGAGGTAGACAACCAGGTTTGTCTGTATAATTTGCAGACAAGTGTTCGAATTAAGGACTGCCTACCAGGGATTAAACTGTTTTTTTCATAATTTATTAGCTTTAAAATTACCCCACTTATATAAGAAACTGGTGGAGCACTAAATTAGGTTATTTTAGACAAAACAAAACAAAACCAAACAAAACCAAAACTAATACACGCAAGGGCGGTTTTGCAAAACCAAAACACGAAGATAATCCAGATCCAAAACTGAATACAAAACCAAAACACGGGGGTCAGTGACCATCTCTACTTGGAACTATCATCGGGTTTGTAATGACTGTCACACAATAATTAGTCAGATATGATGTGTGGACTTGCTGCATTGTTTACAAAAATTTCCCCATTACTATTATGCAGGGAAAGCCAGAATCTACTTTGTATTACCATGATGACAATCTAACCGAACTGGTCGTCAATCTATTTACTGCTGGAATGGAAACGATCACAACTACTCTGCGATGGGGCCTCCTGCTAATGATGAAATACCCTGAAATCCAAAGTAAGACATGAGAATGAACATGATATGAATGTCTTGTCATAGATTAGACATGTCAGAGCTGTTTATTCTTGGAACGCAATATTTCCGTTTTTATTTATTTATTTATTTTTTTAAAAAGGGCAGAAACGGCCTGCACATATGTCCAAATACAAATGCAAGCAGATCTCAAGAAATGTTTCCATTTGAATATGGGTATAAGTATGTTAAGGTACATAAAGGTAGTTGCAGTACCGTATGGAGACAAACAGAACACACTGCACGATATGCACAGTGCATATAAACAATATAAATTCCCATCAAAATTAAATATATTAACAACTCTTAATACTATGATGAATTATGATTTTTATCCATGAATTGCATATATCAAGATGTTAATGCCTACTGTACATAAAGTTCATTTTTACAGTTTCTTCTAATTGCAAATACATGTTCTGGCATAGCAAAAAAACAGAAAAAAACCCTGATATGGCGCCAATGCAATACCAATGAAGGTAAATGAGATGAAGGAAAAAATAATAAATATATACAATTTCCAATAATATATGGACAGAAGACAAGCTGCTGCACAAACTAAGTGGCTGCGCCCACCAACATACGAAAATATAGAACAAAAAACGGTATGCAGCGCTCAAATCTAACTGTCTCCAATATAGGCTAATAAAAATAATAATAAGTGGCAGATCACGAGTGGTCAAATATATAAAATCAACATGTTTATTGTGTATATTAAAAATCATGCATGTAAATACCTATATGCTTGCAAAGGTATATTGTAAGGAAAGATTGCAAAAACTACATCACAGTGCACTATGACGTATAAGAACCACACGCTACTGATGAGAGAAAAATATATAACAGCTGTATATTAAGTAGCCAATTGTGTGGTCAAAGATGTTGATTAAAAGACATGAGCAATGCTCTACGATTTCCCCACAAAAAAAATATATATATAGTGCTGATAGTTGCCGTTATCATCAATCCACACGTAGTGGTAAGTTTCTTCCTATGAATGATAATGTCTATATGGCCATATATATAACTCCGTATTGGGCAGAGATGAACTAGAGCCTCAGTTCAAACAAGCTTTATAGTATAAGTTCCACATATAAATGTATATTCCGCTTCATGCTCCATAAATGGAAAAGACACATGTGTGAGTAGAATATACTGTAGTACTCACTGTCTCTGATGGTAGATATGATGCGTTTTTCCACATACCCGTATAGATTACACCTTTGCAGACTCGTCTCTTTGAGGTTACTGTGTGTCCAATGGTTGTAAGTAGTGATCACACACCTTCGTAGTATGGACTGGAATCCTAGGTGAATGAAGATGAAACCTATTTAGGCTTTAGCGGGATGCTGACAAAAGTGCCTTGAAGCGCTACATCGAATGGATAATACTTGTATGATCCGCAGATAACAGTAATATCTGTGGCCGCCTCACACACGACTCTCTGATGAGAATGCTCCACGGAGAAAAGAGGATGGTAAAGGCAATTGTTTATCCGCTTTCAGATGAATCCAATAATACAACTCCTGGGTGTGTTGAACCAAGTACAACGGCAATAACAGCATATAGCCAAGTGTAATTAAAATAGCACAATAGGTATAAAAAGTATACAGAGACCAACTAAATTGTTGACTCTATGCCCCTAACGCGTTTCATTACAGAACGTAACTTCTTCAGAGGGAATAACCCGTTTTTTGTTCTGCATGTTCTGGCATGCAATAAGTGTTCAACATTTTTAGTAAATGGCAATTACACCTGCCCTGTAGTTGGTGCAAATGATATGGCTAAAAAACACGCACCTAAGAGATGCCCAGAGCTTGAATTGGAGAAATATACGCTTAACCTCGGCACGCCTAAGTCTGTCCACCCCTTCCCTCTCCCCATTCCACCCTTCAAATCATAGTGTCATTTTCATTTGGACTTAAATTGCATGCAATTGTGTGAATTGCTCATTGTATTCTAAGAAATTGACTTTAATCCAGTAAACACAAGATATGGCATGCATCGGAAGTTGCGTCTGAAGATGAATGTGACCTGTCATAGCTATAGTAGCATTGTCCTAGTCCAGTGGTTCCCAAACTTTTGCAGTTCACGGCACCCTTAGAGTCTCCAAATTTTTTCAAGGCACTCCTCCAAAATAATTACTGAGCAGTCCTGTTTTAGAAGTAGTTGGGTCAAAAAAATGTAATAAGCATTTAGGTCAGGACAGAAATACTTTATTTAGTTGTATGCAAAAATGCCCCCTCTACATCCAAACACACTGCCCCCTCTGCATCCAGTCACTCTGCCCCCTCTCACTGCCCTCTGTCCCCCTCCTCTGTCACGCTGTCCCCCTCCTCTGCCCTTTATCACGCTGTACCCCTCATCTGTCACACTTTCCCCCTCCTCTGCCCTCTGTCACACTTCCCCCTCTGCATCCAGTCACTCTGCCCCCTCTCACGCTGCCCCCTCTGCCCTCTGTCACCTCTCACTGCCCTCTGTCACGCTGTCCCCCTCCTCTGTCACGCTGTCCCCCTCCTCTGCCCTCTGTCACGCTGTACCCCTCTTCTGTCACGCTGTCCCCCTCCTCTGCCCTCTGTCACACTGCCCCCTCTGCCTCCAGGCACTCTGCCCCCTCTGCCCCAGGCACTCTGCCCCCTCTGCAGCCCTCTGTCACGCTGCCCCCCTCTGCAGCCCTCTGTCAGTCTGCTGTCCGCTGCCCCCCTCTGCTGCCTGCTGTCCCCCTCTGCTACCCGCTGTCCCCCTCTGCTTCCCTGCTGTCCTCCTCTGCTGCCCCTCTGTCCTCCTTTGCTGCCCCGCTGTCCTCCTCTGCTGCCCTGCTGTCCTCCTCTGCTGCCCTGCTGTCCTCCTCTGCTGCCCTCTGTCCCCCTCTGCTTCCCGCTGTCCTCTGTCCTCCTCTGCTGCCCTCTGTCCTCCTCTGCTGTCCTTTGTCCTCCTCTGCTGCCCGCTATCCCCCTCTGCTGCCCGCTGTCCCCCTCTGCTTCCCTGCTGTCCCCCTCTGCTTCCCTGCTGTCCTCCTCTGCTGCCCTGCTGTCCTCCTCTGCTGCCCTCTGTCTTCCTCTGCTGCCTTCTGTCCTCCTCTGCTTCCCGCTGCCCTCTGTCCTCCTCTGCTTCCCGCTGTCCTCCTCTGCTGCCCTCTGTCCTCCTCTGCTGCCCTCTGTCCTCCTCTGCTGCCCTATGTCCTCCTCCGCTGCCCTCTGTCCTCCTCTGCTGCCCTATGTCCTCTGTCCTCCTCTGCTTCCCGCTGTCCTCCTCTGCTGCCCGCTGTCCTCCTCTGCTTCCCGCTGCCCTCTGTCCTCCTCTGCTTCCCGCTGTCCTCCTCAGCTGCCCTCTGTCCTCCTCTGCTGCCCTCTGTCCTCCTCCGCTGCCCTCTGTCCTCCTCTGCTGCCCTATGTCCTCTGTCCTCCTCTGCTTCCCGCTGTCCTCCTCTGCTGCCCGCTGTCCTCCTCCGCTTCCCGCTGTCCTCCTCCGCTTCCCTCTGTCCTCCTCCGCTTCCCGCTGTCCTCCTCCGCTTCTCCCAGCCATAAAAAAAAGAAAGAGCACATAAATTTACCAATCCGCCGGGCGCTGGGACCCAGCAGCCTCCTCTCTCCCGCAGCTGTCACTGACGTCGATATTCAGTGACAGCTGCGGGAAAGAGGAGGCTTCTGGGTCCCGGTGCCCTGCGGATTGGTAAGTTTATGTGCTCTTTCTTTTTTTTTATGGCTGGCCCGCGGCACCAAAAGTGACAGCGCCGCGGCACCCCTGGGAGCCGCGGTGCACAGTTTGGGAACCGCCATCCTAGTCTATATCTGTCTATGAATGATAATGTTATGGTGTCGTTGTCCATATGTGTTATAATTTAAGAGACCGCTACTTTTTACCTGACAGAAAAAGTGCAAAATGAAATTGAAAGAGTGATTGGATCAGCTCAACCACAAACAGAGTATAGGAAAGAAATGCCGTACACTGACGCCGTCATTCATGAAATTCAAAGATTTTGTGATATTATCCCGGGTAATCTCCCACATGCCACTTCTCAGGATGTCACATTCAGAGGATATTTTATTCCAAAGGTGAGTGGAGTTTCATAAAATACTTCCTGCTTTGTGTATTCCTCACTGTACATTGGTGACATACTTTTAGGGACCTGGGCTCTGATGTGGACGGCCCCAGGCTGTCACCTCTGCCCATCTGTTGAAGAGCCTGGCTTCCACATTTCTTCAGCAGATTGCGACAAGGAGATAGTCCTGATATAATTTTAAACATGACCTGCCCATATCTGTGTAACTGTTTCTGTATATAATCCACAAAAATGCTGTATACATTGACTGCAGGGGCAAGACCCCCCCCCATTTATCCCAGGCCCTGTTATTAATATACAGGGTCATGCACCAGATCCTCCGGCTTGCTTACTAGGGTCCAGTGTGCTTACCTGGCCTCCTCCATCATGTCCCCCATTGGCGATGCGCTGTGACTTCTCTGATGGAGGGCGCCATCTTGGTTTTGGGTCTACGCATGCTGATTAATCACTCTCCCTCATCACCACCAGCTGATGGCACCTGAACCCTCCAGAGTGCCAGATCTTTATGTCCTGTGATCTGAGTACTTGCTGGATTGTTTGACTCCCTGTGCCTCAGTATCCTGGCATCCTGTATATGTATCTCTTCAATTGTTTCTGGTATCCAGCCTCCTTACGCTATTAAGCTAATCCTGGTATTCTGTATTCTAATCATCCTCTCCTCTTAGTCTCTCCTGGTGCCAATCTGGAGGACTGCGACATGCGAGGTGATGCGGTGTAGACCAAACCTCCTTGCAAACAAGTTCACCTGGTTAATCTCTTTGCCTTTGTGGCTGGAGTCAAACCATGCAAACCATAAAGAATCCTATAGTCCCATCTAGTTTTGTGGCACACAGAATTAATGTAAAACACATACCAGCTGTTGGTAACGTGTGGGGTAGTGACGGTTGTGTTCACTGTATTACATGATCACCCTGTATGAGGGACATCTTTTTGACCAGCAGTTAGAATTGGTAACACCATGTTTCACTGCAGGGGGGTTGCAAACGAAAAATGTGTAGATAATCGGCTGGGGAGGAGTGATCTAGCTTAACTTTAAATTGCAGTGTAAAATTAAAGCTCCTCAGTTTTTGATTCACGTGCCCTATGCAGTCAGTACTCTCCCTGCATGCAAAAGAAATTGCATTTGTACTTCCTCCGTCTCCTTATCAGTTATGCAGCGTGACCTCCCAGCTTCACGTGATGCGGAAGTCTGTTGACCCCGTTCTACCTAATTCTCTGCTCAGCTGGTAAAGTCTTGGTGAGCTTCCTGCTGCCCACCACTGATCTAAGAAGAGGTGCAGGGAACATTTGATACATAAGGTGATAAAATAACAATAGTAAAGGCAACATAAAGGAAATATTTTTAATCTGTGTGTTCTGATGTCACAGCAGCCCGATTATGAAGCTGTTTTCATAGATTTGTTTAGCTATATTATTGTGTAATATACTGTATATTATACAAAAATATCCTTTATAATAGTTGTAGAATATAGTAGCTTTACTTAAATTGCTTAACTCAGCAATTTTAATCTGAAATCTATTTACAGTAGTTTTTTGTCTTTTTGTTATTTTCTTGATAAACCTGTGCAGAGAATGTTTGTTTTTAAGGTAACAGTGATGCTTATTTTGATTATCTGTTTTTACCCACACTGTTATATTTCTACCCAGGGCACCATTGTTATGCCAGTACTGTCCTCTGTACTGAGAGATAAAGCCTACTTTGAGAAACCAGAGGAGTTCTACCCAGAACATTTTCTTGACTCAGAAGGACATTTCAAGAAGAATGAAGCGTTCATACCTTTCTCATTAGGTAACTTTCTTTCTGATCATCTTTTTCTGATGCTACTACTCAAGAACAATATTCACTTTGTATCTAAAGTATGAAAGTAGAATCATCTTGTACTCTAATTTTAACATCAGTATTTGATTGATGGTAGATATTATATATACACTGATCAGACACAACATTATAACCACTGAGAAGAGAAGTGAATAACATTGATTCTCGTTTACAATTACACCTGTCAAAAGGTGGGACAAATTAGGCAGCAAGTGAACTGCCAATTCTTGAAGATGATGTGCTAGAAGCAGGAAATATGGGCAAGTGTAAGGATCTGAGCAACTTTAACAAGGGGCGAATTGTGACAGCTAGACAACTAGGTCAGAGCATCTCCAAAATGGAAGGACATATGGGGTGTTCCTGATATGTAGTGGTTCCTACCTACCAAAAGTGGTCCAAGGATGGTCAACCAGTGAAATGGTGACAGTGTCATGGGCGCCCAAGGCTCATTGATGCGTGTTGGAAGTGAAAGCTAGTACGTCTGGTTCAAGCCCAAATAAGAGCTACTGTAGCACATATTGCTGCAAAAGTTAATGCTGGCTATGATAGCTACGATAGAAAGTTGACAGAGCACACAGTGAATTGCAGCTTGCCGCACACTGATCAGATTGCCCATGCTGACCCCTGTACACCAGTAAAAGTGCCAACAATGGGCATGAACTGGACCATGGGACAATGGTCTGATGAATCATGTTTTCTTTTACATCAAGTGTATGGCTGGGTGTATGTGTATCGTTTACCTGGGGAAAAGATGTGACAGATTTTTGCCATTAAAAAATTGTAATGCTTGCTGTATAGGTTTTTCTTTTTTTGTAAAATGCCAATGGCCTCAGTAATGGGCTCTATCCCAAATAGCAATAGCAAATAATTCACTGAACTAATTGCAATGAATGGAAGAGCAAACTATTTTCCTTTCTATAGAGTACACATCACACTTTACAGAGAAGAGCTTTTCCATTGTAGGCTTTTCATTTTCAGAATGTAAACTGTGTCTATATTATTTTCATGTGTGAAGGAGCATTTGGACCAGTTAGGAACATGAAAAATTATTTATTTGTGCTCAGTCACCATTTAACGCTGCTTGCACGCCAATAACCCTAAAACTGATGGCATGAATATAGCTAGGAACTGTCATTTATTGTGCTCACCCTCTATCCAACTGGGAAAAAATAAGAAGCGTGTAGGTTCCAAGCCTTAATTAATTTGACTCCAGACTGGAAAAACAAAAAACAACTGCTTTTTTAGAACATGTTCAGCATTATTGATTATTTATTTAGTACAAATGTATTGAATGTTGCTTTTATTCACATATGCTAGCACTTAGCTGGTTTTATTGTTTCCTATTTATGTTTTAACTAGGTAAAAGAAGTTGTATTGGAGAGAACCTATCCAAAGCGGAGCTGTTTGTGTTCTTTACGACCCTGCTACAGAACTTCACATTCCAGGCTCCACCTGGAGCTAAACTGGACCTCACCCCTGTACCTGGGTTCACTAATGCACCATTATCTCATGAAATTTGCGCCATACCTCTCAGCTAGACATGTTATCAGCCAAGTTATTTCATTAGAAATGTAAGATGAGATAATTGTGTTGAACGGCATCCACAAAATAAGTCATCTGAGAACTTTTTTATCTAATTTTATACACTAAAATACTTTTTTATATTTCTTTCTGTAGTTATATAATTATTGTGGAATAAAATATATAATATTTGTTATAGAAATTTAAAAAGCAAGATATTCATTATTCATCGCATTAATGAAAAAATGAATGAAGGAAAAAAAGTTAAAGATTATACTGCTCTACATTGGTGAACACTAACACCAGTCTGCTGGTGGTGATGAACAATATTTTTTTCTTATGCAATTAATACATAAAGAATTTCAACGTTTAATGTAATGCAAACACTGAGAAACTAAGAGTTTTCCACTTAAGTGCAATTGCTTTTCTGGTGTGTTAAAATAATAAGGGATAGAATTATCCTTTCATGTTTAGTAGGTCAGTTCCTCAAACAATATTAACAATTGAACCTTGGTGAAGATGTCCCCTCTGAAACAAAACTACAAACTACAGACTAAAAAGAGATGATTGTAGGACAGTTCCACATTAAATGGGAAAGTAGTAAACTGAAATTACATTTACCACCTCTCTGGACTCTAGGGGCTCTCTGTACATTTTGTATAGCTTTTGTCTTGTATAAAAAACATAGTGCAATATTTTTTTTTTAAATCTTATTTATTAGCAACAGGGAATATGGGACAATGTGAATGTGAATGTAGTTGCAAAACACAAATCTAAGAATATGAATCTTCTAATTAAAAAATATAGCTATATATCAAAGTAGAAAACCATAAACAAAAGTAAAGTAGCATACCTTACTTCCTGCTGTTGGGGATTTTTTATTTTTGAGTAGACTAGAGGAAAATTGAGGAGGGGGATTGGTAATCAGTAGAAAAATTTCGAGAGGGGTGGGGTATTCCTGTAAACACACAATTAAGATCTATGAGGAGAAATGTAGAGGGATCCTGGAATGGGAGTTTGTAAAAGGACTACCAGGGCTCCCATGTATTTTTGGAACTTGTTAATCTGTTCATGGAGTAAAACTGTGATGTATTCCATGAAGACTATGTACCCCATACATGATGTAATGGCTGCGATACATGATGAGTTGGGGGTTTTACAGTCTTTAGCTATCTGGAGCCAGTCTGCATTTGCATATATGCTGGATTAACTTGTAGGTTGGTTTGGTGAGTGACTTTATGGGATAGCATACTAACATGACAAGAGGGTATGTAGCTAATTGGGAGGCTACGGTTTGTTCTATCAATTCAGCTAGTTGGTTTCAGAAAGGGGAGATGTGGGGGCATTACCACCAAATATGAAAAAAAGATCATATACTCCCACATTGTCTCCAGTATAAATCAGCAGTTGTTAGGAGTATTTTATGGAGTTTAGCAGGGACTGTATAACATCTAGTGGAAATTTTATAGCTATTTTCTTTTCTGGAAGAATTTAAAACACCTTGCCCAAATACCTGGTGGGCCTGCTCTGACAATGTCTTCCAGACTTTACCATTACTGATTTACAATTGGATCCAGCTCACAGAGACCTCGCGCTAAACCTCCAGCAGATCATCCACCTAAAGATGTGGTGGTGAGGTTCCATTATTATGCAGTCAGGGAACAATTTATTTCTGCTACAGGTAACGTCCCAGTTATTTCTTACTCTGGACACAATGTCCAGATTTTTCAAGATTTAGCTCCTTCAACCTTACGAAAACGACAAAACCTAATCACCATTACAAAAGCCCTCAGAAACCACAGCATACATAATCGTTGGGGCTTTCCATTCTCTCTTACTCACTAGTTATTCACAATGACTCTACCTACAGAATAAACACCCATGAAGAAGGCCTATCAATGCTCGAGAAATTGGGAATCTCTCTGGCTGCCCCAACTTCATCAACAATTGGCTCCTCTCTTCCACAGAGAGCGCCTTCTCCCTCCTGGACTACTTCTTATCAGGCAAAACATACCGCAATGCCTCTATTAACAAGTTTTTTTGGTTCTTGCTATGTGTATCTTAATCTTAGCTTATCTTTACAGGTTCTTCAGACCCTTTCATCAATTAAAAGCTCTGGGGTCATGAGTTCGATTCCTGAACATGGCCTTATCTGTGTGGAGTTTGTATGTTCTCCTGTGTTTGCGAGGGTTTCCTCCGGGTGCTCCGGTTTACTCCCACACTCTAAAAGCATACTGGTAGGTTAATTGGCTGCTATGAAACTGCCATTAGTCTCTCTTGATCTGTGTGTGTGTGTGTATGTTAGGGGATTTAGATTGCAAGCTCCAATGGGGCAGGGACTAATGTGAGTGAGTTCTCTGTGCAGCGCTGCAGAATTAGTGGTGCTATAAAAATAGATGATAATGATGATGAATATGTTCATTCTTTGCCTAATAATTTGGTTTTCGATTGCCTCATGTTGAGCTTTCAATGTTTTCGCGCAAATCTTGTGGCACAGCTATTCTAATTCATCATACTGTTCGCATTGCTGTGGACTCCACGATTCTAGATGACCAAGTGAGATACATAATTATAACAGGGGCTATTGCGCAGACTCTCATTACCATATCAACACTTTATGCTCCAAATGTGGGACAGGGTTCCTTTATTCTAGATTTCTTCACCAAACTCCTTCAGTCTGCTAAGGGTCACGTTAATCTCGGCAGTAATTTTAACACCATATTAGATATAAAATTAGATTGTTCTCCTCCTTACTTAAACTACATGATTCATGAATCTTTGTGACTCCTAAATTTTCCAGCACATGTCTATACTAATTTCTCTGTACCTCACAATTCTCACACACGAAATTGACATGATTTAAGTCAATAGATCGACCACCCCCCTATTGCGCTCTTCTGATATCACACTAGTCCCCTGGTCTGACCACTTGGCGGTCTCTTTACATTTGGAGGTCGCTGATATTGCTGATCCTCACCGTTTCTGGTGTCTCTATGATCTCTTTTCCAAAAAAGAAGTCAGGCAAAGAACTTCACAAGCGATCACAGAGTTCAGGGAATTCAATTCTTCCCCAGATATATCACACTCTGTCATATGGGAGGCCCATAAAGCCACAATTTACGGACTCCTCATTATTATGTCCTCGTCCATGAAGAAAGCCCAAGCAGAACCCATCCGTGAACTAGAAGCTACATTGTCTTCTCTCATGGAAAAGCACCATTGTCACCCAAAACGTAAGACATGCTTGAAAATAATCGCTTTTAAGGGCCAACTTCATCAAATTCTTTCATCTAAAACTGCTAGCACTTTACAATGGCTCCTTCAAAAGTATTATGAGAAGAGTGATAAGGCAGACTCCTTGCTAGCCCACCGACTATGCACCAAGAGAACACGCAACAGAATAGTATCCATACAGGATGCAGCCTCAAACAAAATATTTTACTCCCGACTGTATGACACTCAGAAGGGCGTCCCACCCTCTAAAGATCTTCAGACTAAAATCGGACAATTTCTTGAGACATGTCGTCTCCCCTCTTTAAATGACTCCCAATTAGACTTTTTAAACACAGACATAAAACACCCGAGGAACTGAGGTTCACTATTAAATCCCTCAAAAATACATCTGCTCCAGGTCTGGATGGCTATACTGCAATATATTACAAAAAAATGCGCCCTATTTTATCGCCCATGTTATTAGATCTTTTTAACACTATACTATTGGGCAGGAAATTCGACAGGGCCACCACCAGAGACAACATAGTTGTTGCACCTAAAGATGGGAAGGATCACAATCAATGTGCTAGCTACTGTCCCATCTCCATATTAAATGTAGATCTGAAATTATTTGTCAAAATTCTAGCTAATAGATTGGCAAGATATATACCCTTGTTGGTTCATCCGGACCAGCTGGATGAGAGCCTTGTTGAACATCTAATTATGCTGAAGTGGTTCTGCCTGGCTCATCAAAGATCCGATGGAAGGCTGCTATCGATCCAGAACATGAGGACATGGGATCTACTGTTTTCCACAATAGAGATGCCCAGGCTAATGCTTGTTCTGATAGGAGGGAGATAACTTTTGCATTTACCGTAGGGAATTTTCTGGGCTGTAGCTTAAGATGGATCTCACATTGGTTAAGAAACCCTCTGCACAGTTTTGAATTGCCATCGAACTTGGCAGGAGTTGGCAGATGAAGATGAGAAGCTGTGGCAGGAACTTGAACAAGTGGAGCTTGTGCTGGAACACAAGAGTCAACTGAACTGAGAGTAGTTTGAATGCTATCCAGACGAGAGGAATATTCTTGAAGGAACTGCATGATTTGTCTCTGTGCAGTTTCTTGACTCACAAGCTGATTCACCAGACTTTGCATTGAGCCTGCTCCTTGGGGCAAATCACCAGCGGAATCCATTGGGCGAGTGCAAACTGTCATGCCTGAGGATCTGTCTGTACCCAGACTGGGTTGTGTCTCTGGAGTTAGGATGGTGACTATGTACACAAAGCTGGGTGGCCTGATTATGTTCCTTTGAATGTAAATGAAAGGACTGGTACAGGTGGCAATAGGCTAGCACAGGAAACCAGGCAGGGCCTGGATTACTGAACTGGACTGGAACCAGAATGCTGGAACTGGAAAATACAATGTTGCACTGACAACAGATGAGGGCTCCAGAAAGTCCTTTTATACAAGTTGTTGTGTCCTGATTGGAGATTGCGGTCAGCTGGGCTGAAGCAGCACTCTGAGTTGCTGAGATGATTCAGGTGACTAGATCCAACATGGCAGCTCCCAGTAACTGGTTTTGGAGGGAAACCTGGATTGGAGACTGCTATCACCTGATTGGATGAGAGGAATCATGTGACCGAATCCAAAATGGCAGTTCCCAGCGGATTCTGGAGGGATCTCTGGAGTGGAGACAAACTGGACAGCATCTTGCAGAGAGATCTGAAACCAGCAGAGTCTGAGGACCGCAGGGACAGCTTAGAAATACAGCAGAGAGGTAAGTGACAGGACCTGAGAGCCTGGTGTGCCACCCTCGGCACGCGTGCTGAGGGTGGATACAAAAAACATAAAAAAATAAAATGTGTTGACCTGCGTATTTGTTATTGCATTTCAACTTTTCTTGACACTGTATGCTTTGAAACATCAGTAGATACATTACTGGGAAGACTAATAAGATAAGTGTGGCAGGTTGGACCACCAATGCCACACTGTCTGTTGTTGGTGGGAACCGGTTCGGCTTACTTTGCCACAGTTCCCTTTCTTTATCCCAATTGCTCCTTCTAACCGCAGTAGGAGGGGCTTAAGCTGCTGCCACCATAGGACTCTTTCATGGCACCAGAATCGTGTACCTTCTGGGTAACTGCTGCTGCTGAAGTACCCCCTTGCTGGTGCACCTGGCCTGGTACCCCTGACCTTTTCTTATAGATCAGGGCTGTTGTGGATGGATGCCCCCCATGCCTATCAGACTGGCCAGAGTTGCTGGGTAGCGGGCAGAGCGATGGTACTGGAAAACTGGGTTCACACCTCAGAACTGCCAGAAACGGATTAGATTTGGGTCTAATCTGTAGATCACAAAAAATTACAGCAAGGTAGAAGTTGTCAAGCAGGTCTTGAAACAAGTGATGTTTATTCGTTCAAGTGCCCTGATAAGGACAGTTCACATTGGTTGAAGGTACCAGTGATCAGAAAGTCAGATGGAACACTAAAAATACATTTCAGTACAAACCAATGCTGTTTTATACAGTTTTGGACACAGCCTCGCAGAGGATAAGTCAGCTCCCTGAACTCTTTGCTGGCCCCAAGAAGTCTGAGTTATTTTTATTATCAGGATGCAATATGTTTCTCCAAACATGGATTTAAATGCAATTTATATTTAACAAAATGTACACTATTCTGTGATATCCTACATCATGTGCTGTTTACATTGCTTGGTTTCCTGTCTGTCTAACAAGACCTGCACACAGGTAACGATCGCCTGCTGGGCCTTCAGGCCAATTTGTCACTTCACATGAAGACTTACTTAGCATTTCCTGCTGTCAGCAAAACAGACTCCCTCCCCACATATGCCTAAGAAAATAATGCATTTCCTATACAAAGTGCCACACCATACAACAAAACCAGTACATCTGCAATTATATAAACAAGTGCCCTGCGCTACTTCCTTTAAATAAATTCATACAACAAGTTTTTTAGAAGTGATCCAGCCACAATAAACATAAACATTTATATTAAATTCAAACTTTTTTTTTTGGGTTAAGTGAAATTTTAATAGAGAAACAAGTCACCTCTTTATGGTTGAATCTTATTACTTTTGTTATATTTATTTATAACAAATATTAGACATCTATAAAAAATCAAATACTTGAATAAGACATATCAAGAGAAATATAACAGTTATAATTATAGATCATTCTTATTATATTTATTTAGAAAGTTTTGTAATAAATTTGTTTTCAATAAACCATAAATATTCAAGCTTAATAACAAAAATCTGTCATTATTTTTACCTTTTTAATATCAATCAATATTTTCTTTATTTTTTCATGATAACAGTAAAAGAAGCTATTATTTATTCTTTACATATATATTTCCATTACCAAAACTCAAGATGGTAAATTTCACTTTGTCTTACCTGTTGCTCCCTCCTCTCTTGCGGAACATTGTAGAAAATTTCAGTTTATGTGATTGCCAAAATGATATTATTATACAAAACTTTATAACTCTCTTTATACAAGTGTGAAAGTTTTTGTATAGTAAAAATAATTTCAATAGACTTTTTTTTGGGAACATTGTACATCTTAATGGATAAACTTACAAGGAGTTTATTGGCAATGTAAAATTAGGTTAACAGAATGTAATTTATGTGTGATAATATTTTACTTTTTAAATATGAACTTTAAAGAATTTGATATATTAGAGAAATGACAAATAACTGAGTGTATAGTATGTATTAAATATTATTATTATTTTAACATGGTTGATGATAATGATAACACACAGTACATTACAATTGGGATTCTGGAATATATATTATCAAATATGTATTGCTACTACTAAAGGTATGCTTACAGGTTAGTAAAGATATTCTAATTTTTAATATATTAGCTTCAGTTTTAGCCATGTTTCAATATAGCATGAGGCTGACAAAAACTGTGTGACTAGTTATGCCTGAGCAACTGCCTACATTTATTTTTCGAATACTGCGAGCCTACTTCTTGTGGAATATTGGCTATACCCAAAACAAAATTTTGATCTCATGAAACACATGGCAAAAAGCTCTCAGCACCTACAATAAGAGGACACAGCTGAACCTGATGGAAAAGTTAAGTTGGATGGTTTGTGTGTGTTTGTGAGGCAACCTGTAAAGTAATTTATATTAGAGGATGATTAGAATCATATGTATTTGGTTTGCAGATGGATAGTATGGGACGATGGATAGTGTATAATTTGTCTTTGATTTGCAGATGTTAGAATATAGCTGACATTAGGAACTTTGTACTAATATAGTAGTGTATTTGAAAGGTTTGAATGGAAGATAGTTATAATATGTTACTGCTTGTTTGTTAGGTTGTGTAAGACAATGTGCTGTAGATGTTTTGATAATGGAGAATGTATGTTTAATATGTGACTGTGTGTATATTATGTTGCATGAATAGGAATTGTATACATTTGAGATAACATTATAATTGAACAGTATAGCTAGATATAGTGTTAAGATGGCCAGCAATGTGCCATGCTGTTGTTAACTCCCGCAGTGTGGGACTATACATTCTATTTATGGGACACAGTGAAACAGGATTATGGCATTTGAATGGAATATATGGACTGTATCATTTGTCTTTGGTTTACAAGAAGGCTAGAATGTGAACTTCCTGGATGTGAATGTGAAAGTCCTGGAGAATAGAATGTAGAATGTGGATAATTTTTAATGGCTATTGCAATGCATGAGGAAATTTATACTACACATTCTGGACTTTGACTGAGATAAGTGAAATTAAATAATATGAGAATAAATGGTATAAAGAATGTGAGTAGCATGGGATATAAATTGCATTTGAGGCTTATATTGTTTTAGGGTATCTCCCACACTTCCCTTAAGTGTCTCTCTCCCCAACCCGCCATATACATACACACACACACACACACAAACACACACACACAGAAAACCAGAGCACATCACACACCCTTCACAATATGCGTTGTTTGATACTGAACCCTCCTACCACACAATACAAGCTTATTCACAAACACTTAAACTAGTTGAAACAAAAAATAACTTATATGTTTATAAAACAGACAATAAATGTGATGCATTGTATGAACATCTATGCTATTAGAGTAAACAAAACCTGTTAAGTTTGTGTAATATACTCTGTATGCTGTCTTATAATATATATGAGTTTTACAATTAGAATCTTAATTAAGAATGCAAACTACCTTTGTGATGTGTTGGTTGCCGATAATAGTCAATAATATTGTTATTAACTCCTCATCAACACATTTGCCAGACTTTTAGATACCAATATCACCTTTAGCATCCTTTCACACAGGTTGTGTTGATAGGTAATTTGCTACTTTAAATTAACCTTAAATTGTAAGTTCATCAACCTCTTTCACCACTAGCCCTTAAACATTTCTGAAAATAATACTTAAGGACAAAACATTACAGACTGACTGTCCACGGCTCTTTTACTCTGACCTTAGGGGAAAACCCTAAAAATACAGTCAGACAGTGGAAATGGACTGCACAAAAATAGATTGAAAATGGAAATAAAACATTCACAAGGTTATCAATGAAAGTGATTGGTACAGCTAAATAACACACTGTTAAAAAAGACAAGGTGGTTTAGTGGTACAATTATGGAGGCCTTTCCTCTATGAGGGAAGCCGTGCAAAGGAGATTGCATATTTCAAATAACTAAACTGGCAATATTATTTTGTCACGTTTCTCTTCCAGTGGTCTTTTCATCCCCATATCTAAAACTCCCTTAACATAGCTAGCAACCAATTAGAAGATGCTCTGCCCTCTGCTGTGATTCTTTGGGCCGCCCTGACTTCAGTGTCACATGCGATCATTGTTGTATCCACCGCCGCCTAGTAAAATCAGCACGCAGCAGTGCGTCTTCTAAATGGTTGTTAGTTGTAGTAGGGGAGTTATTTACTAAAACACACAATTATAGCACACCTGACAAGCACATTTGAGAACATTTTTAGGTTCTCAATCATGATGGTAATAATGATATGTGAAGGAGTTAAAAATCTTGGTATTTGCCTTAAAAATACATTCAGTGTAATCACCAGCTCCAGCCTTGAACTATCTCAAAGACCCCGGATGGAGGCCTAGGACATGGGATAATGGATGATGAGGACATTGGAAGTACTGGCTCCAGTGAAAGTTGATAAGAACCCATAAAAGTGAAATGAATAGAACTAACTAGCTTTGTCAGAAGATTTATATTTACTCAGGAAAATATCAATCATGTGTTTCTGCTCTATAACCAGATCAAAAGCTTTTTCATGTATAAATGTATGCCAGAAATAAACGAGCACAGTTCAGTATACATCTTGACATTGGCATGTCTGTGTCTTGATTACTGATCTCCTGGTTAACCAGCATCTTATCTCACTGATATCTGAAGGGACTTGATAAAGTAGAGGTAAAATTACCCTAACATTACGTGGGGTCTCGAATAGCCGGGATCTCGGACAACCTATATAGATGACAAATAACGCTTGCAGCACCAGCTAGAATCACGGACAGCTCAAACCCGTACGGTGAGTAAATTCAGTTGTGATTTTTCCACTAATTTACTCTCTGTCCAGCATTCTTGTTGTGTGTCTAAAAGCTGTTCATCTGTATATGGTAAGAGAGATTTCCTGAACCCAGATATCTGTTTGAGAGCATAAAAAGCGCTAACTATATGGTTGAATTTAATATATGTCAAAAGTACTCACGATTGTATTTTAATAATTCATTTTGTTATTGCTCAGACTGTTCATGTGCTGTTATACTTAGAAAGCATTCTGATGATACTGTTCTACACTGGAAACTGTAATTGATAGAACTGTTTTTGAATGTGTTGGGGATGCAAAGCAATATTATTGTATGTTAAATGTGCATTTAAAAAAGGATATATATTGCAGCAAAATATAGGGTATTTTTTGGTCTCAAGTGTTACTATATTGGCAAGTTACTCACATACCATTTGAAGGGAAGCCTATCTGTCTGTACAGTATAAAGAAATTACCACCTGGGTTACGTAATGAAATTGTAAAACGATATTCTGGTGATTATGAAATAAGAAAGCACAAATGGTTACAGCTGCAACAGAGATTTGCACAATTGTTATTATTGTTTGTTTTTTGATTATATTTCTTTGTATAGTATGCAAATATTTTTCAGCCAGAATAGAAGGAATTAAGAGGTTTTTGAACGGTGGTATTGAGGTATAATTCTCTGTAAAATACAGATAACTGCTATAAGAGTGCATGCGGTAAAGCAACCCAACAGTACAGTATATTCAGAAATTGATCAATTCTGAATACTAGGGTGCACAGGGCTAGCAGGGTTGTTGGGTTTATAAAACCCAACAAAGATACAGGAATACAGAGAAGTAAAGAAATTTCTAAAAAAAAAATAAAAAAAAAAAATCGACAAATATTTAAAAGAAAATATTTGACAGAGCAGGTTTCCCATTAGAGGGCACACTATATCCAGAAAAGTGGAAAAGGTTTCAAAACACCAATAAAGCATGGATAAGCAGAAAAGGACAAGCAGATGTGGATAACATGTGGTATACAGTATCATTAGAGATGATAAAAAAAAAAAAAAAGAGAGAATGCACACATAGGTACAGGTGTATTAGACATGCCACCACCTTATGTGGACCCTACAGCTCCACCGCAGAAACCAGACAATAGACCAGATACACCACCAGTACCTCAACAGGCAGGTCACATAGTACAGTTAGCAGCACAAAAGGGGCATTCGCAATTAGAAACTCATTCAGTGACCCCAGTGGACGCAGGTAACACTCCATCAATCACGTTTCAAACCCCAAGTCGAATCCATTCTCAGTCTGCTAATAATGAAATAAATGATTATCCTGAGAGACAGTGTTTGCAATGTGGAATCTAATGCACCTCCTTGTACAGATAATTCTTACAGGGAAATGTTTACAAGATACCAATGATGGTAAGCCGGTTGAAGGATCACAATATCAGTCCGTTAAAGAGAAACAACAAATCAGAGGGTGAGAAGGAGAATAACATTGGAAAAGCAGGTATTGCATTCTCACACTAATATGTATCCAGTCAGAATACAAAGGGTGCCTACCCCAAACTTTGATGCCAATACTGCCAAAGGTGCTAATAATAGGAGTGATGACTTAAATAATTAACAGCAGGGGTTAACAGCAAGCGCACCAGAAGGTGACAGGGGGGCTATTACTCATCCTGCACCCCCTGTAGAAGAAATACATATAACAGTGGTCTTGAATTTCTAGCCAGAGTACAATGGTGGTGCATAAACAAAAATTAAAAGCACCAGACATAACACAGAGAAATGATTCAGTTAGGATGTATTTGGATAAATTAACGACCAGACAAAATGATGATGGTTTTTCTACAGAAACCCCAGATGGTCAAAGAATGTTGAAAACAAAGTTTTTGAATGGTTTAAAGAATGAGGTAAGAACCAACTCTTTACAGTCAGACCTGAGGCATTGTCTATGAAAATGTAATCTTTGCTACAGGTACTTGGAGGACCAGGAAGCAGAAAAAAAAAAAGGGAAGAGAATGCCCAAAAGACTCCTCAGGTAACTGTACACCTGGTACAGGGAAAAGGAACATGGCAAGTAAGGCAGCAGCCAAAAGGAACAGAAACAGTAAGTGCAAGACAAAGGAATCAAGGTGAGGACATAACTGGCAGATGTTTTTGATGTAAATTACCAGGTCACATGAAGAAGGACTGCAGGAAATACAAGAAATGGCAGCAGCAGCAAAGAGAAACCAGCGGTCCCCAGGGCACCATAAGCAGCAATCAATGAAGATATGGCTCCCCGTTGTCAACACCTTGTCCAGTTCTTGTAAACACCTCTGAAGAAGGTAAGCTGCCTGGAACTACTGTCCAAATTACACTGCCCACTGGTCAATAATTGGACTGCCTAATTGACACAGGAGCAAGCCAAACAGTATTGAGACACGATCAAGTACCACAAGAATAAGTGACCTCAGATTACGTAACAGCATCAGGATTCACAGGACAGCCTATACACCTTAGGAAAAGTAAAAAAAGTGAAGATACAAGTAAACAAAGACTGTACTCCTGTCCCTATAGAGTTTCTCACTTCAAACACTTGTCCTGTAAATCTACTGGGTACCGACATATTACAGTTAATGAGAGCATGCATTAAATACACCCCAGAAGGGATGAAATGCACCAGTCAACTTCCAGACAACATATCTAATCAGGTAGAAGCAGCAGTACAGGTGTTTTTGACACAACCAAGTGAAAACACATCTCAAGATGAGGCACCACTACCACAGTGGCTGAAGGATGTACCTGAGAAAATATGGTCAAAGGGAAAAAAATGATGTGGGACTGTTAAAAGTTGCTCCGGTACAACTTATACTAAAACCTAACACACTACCAATATGTGTTAAACAATATTTTTTGACTTTGTTACAGAATAAAGCAATCCCAAAACAATTACAAGAATACCAAGGCAAAGGAATAGCAAAGAAATGTCGATCACCTTTTAATACACCTTTATTCCCAGTCAAGGAAAGAGAACAGTAAGAGGGAGGAGCTCCCGAATTCAGGTTAATTCACGATCTCAGAGAAATAAATAAACGACTGGTTGTGAACACACCCATTGTCCCAAACCCACATAACTTGCTGAACCAAATTCCTGTTACATCAATGTGGTTTACAGTTATAGATCTAGCAAATACTTTATTTTCTGTACCAATAACTAACGATTCACAGAAAATGCTGGCTTTTACGCATGAAGGAACACAATACTGCTGGACCAGATTGCCCCAGGGAGGGGCCACCAGCCCTTCAGAATTCTCTTACGCAATGTCAACTGTCTTACAAGGTTGGTTACCGCAATATCCTGAAACTACCTGACTATTGCAGTATGTTGATGACTTGTTGATAGCTGCTGATAGTGAACAACAGTGTAAAGAAGAAACTGTTTCTCTACTAACCTTTTTGGCCCAGCAGGACTGCAGAGTGTCCAAATCCAAGCTCCAAGCAGCACAGAAGGTAATTTTCTTAGGACACTGCATTTCATAGGACACTAAACATCTGACACCACAAAGAGTACAAGCGATACAACAGGTAAAAACACCTTTCAGCAGCCAGACTCACTAAGTACGAGGTAGCATTGTTAAGTGCTTCACATGTCACAGTCAAACGGTGCACAGTATTAAATCCAGCAACATTGTTACCCCTAATGTATGAATCTCAAGATTCAAAAGGAGGGAATAATAGTGAAGAACAAAAGCCGTCAGAAGAAAGACATTGTGATAGTGAAGGTGATGACGATGAATTGGGTGAAAATATTAACCACAATTTTTCTTTTTCACATGATTGCCTCACTCTTATGGATATGGAAGTACAGACTCTTCCAAATGTTACTGACTCTCCCTTGTCTAATGCTGTGTATGTACTTTATGTAGATGGTTCCAGGTATTATGATAACGGATCACCATTTACAGTGTGACTACATTTACATTTACAGTGTGGCTGTGACTACAGAAAATGAAGTAGTTGACTCAGGACCACTATCATCGATACTGTTAGCACAAGCTGCTGAACTGATAGCACTCACCAAGGCATTGGAATATGCAGAAGGAACCACTGCCAATATCTACACGGATTCCAGGTATGCTTGGGGAGTGACACGGGACTTTGGTCCATTATGGAAGAGCAGAGATTTCAAGTCCTCTAGTGGTGAGGACGCACAGCATGCCAGTCTAATAAGAAACTTGTTTAGAGCATTGCAATTGCCACACAAGTTTGCCGTAATTAAAATAGAAGCACATACAAGGAATGAGACTTTTGTTTCAAAAGGGAACACGTTGTGCAGATGCAGAAGCAAAAAAAAAAAAAGGGGGCTAAGAGAAAGCCTGAAAGAGAAGTATACACAGTACAGAAAGAAATGTCTGACTAAACTGATCTTAAAAAGTTTCAACAGCAAACAGGACCATTGGAGAAAGAAAGATGGAAACGATTAGGAGCACAAGAAGATTGCGCTGGTATGTGGAAACTGAATGATAAACTTTGTCTTCCGAGGTTTTGTTGCCTCCCATGTTACAGATAGCTCATGGACAGCCACACCTGGGGAAGGAACAGATGACTAGCGTGGTCCATCACCATTGGATAGCTCCAGGATTCAATAAAGCTGCTACAGACTATGTTCAGGCCTGCTGGATCTGTGGAACTTCAAATCCAGGAAAAAGGGTAAAAACGTCACAAGGTACAACTTCAAAAGCCTTTTATCCTTTTCAAAGACTACAGATAGACTATATACAACTGCCTAAATCTGGAATATATGATTATGTTCTAGTCTGTACAGATCTTTTCAGTAAATGACCGGAGACTTGGCCAGTAGCCAAGGCAACAGCAAAAGCAACTGCGTAAAGACTGATTGGTGAGATTGTGTGCAGAGCCTGATTCAGACCTACAGCCGCATAAACTGAAACCTGGCGATTGGGTGTACTTAAAGAAACACGTGAGGAGAACTTTTGCACCAAGGTTGGAGGGTCCGTATCAGGTCTTGCTGACCACCCCCACATCAGTGAAACTCCAGAACTGAGACTCCTGGCTGCACGCATCACACTGCAAGACGACGCTGGTCACACTGGACACATAACCTAGATCTCTGTGATAACACAGACATAAGACCTGTTTGCCCACAACAAACTGCAGTATTTCAAACATGTATGTTGCAGCATAACACTAGTGTTTGTGTATGGGCATTACACCCACTACTCATTATCACTGTGGTATTGATCATATTGATAGGATGGAACTGGTATATGTCATGTATGTTCAGAAAAGATATACAGAGATTACAGCAGAGGCATGAGGAAAAGATACTTTTTGAATAAACAGGGACAGAAGTGCTGATATCTGTACTCGGTCCCAGGTGAATGGTGAAAGACCCTTGCTTTCTCACAAGAGACTATACAAAATTAGTCTGGGCTGCGTTAGATGTCACCATTTCAGGCCTTAACATTTTTTACCTTTTATATATATTATTAAAAGGAGGGAGATTGTGAGAGCATTTTTAGGTTCTCAATGATGATGGTAATAATGATATGTGAAGGAGTTAAAAATCTTGGTATTTGCCTTAAAAATACATTCAGTGTAATCACCAGCTCCAGCCTTGAACTATCTCAAAGACCCCGGATGGAGGCCTAGGACATGGGATAATGGATGATGAGGACATTGGGAGTACTGGCTCCAGTGAAAGTTGATAAGAACCCATAAAAGTGACATGAATAGAACTAACTAGCTTTGTCAGAAGATTTATATTTACTCAGGAAAATATCAATCATGTGTTTCTGCTCTATAACCAGATCAAAAGCTTTTTCATGTATAAATGTATGCCAGAAATAAACGAGCACAGTTCAGTATACATCTTGACATTGGCATGTCTGTGTCTTGATTACTGATCTCCTGGTTAACCAGCATCTTATCTCACTGATATCTGAAGGGACTTGATAAAGGAGAGGTAAAATTACCCTAACACACACACCAGAGGTTAATAGAAAATCACACATGTTCAGGGTAAGTAATACACTCCACTATACATACTACACATCCCTTCAGAAAGTTATTAAGATTTAACTGAAATGCTGGAGTCTTAGGGGATATATCACCTTTTGTTGGAGTTTGCTGTTGGTCTAAAAGTCCATGAGCACCATCTCACATTGATTTATTTATTATTCTCTTGAATATATATATATTTGAAAGGAGAACAAACATGATACATAGGCCAAACGTGTATGAAGCTCTAACATTGTGTATGTACTGTCTTAAAACTGTCCTTTTACCTGAGAGTGGTCTGTCTTTGAAAAGTTAGTTTTTCTTTCTGTTAGTAACAGCATTTTTTATAGAAAATTTAAGAACCAAGAGATTATATGAAGCAATTAAACTCCCAAAATGTTTTCATTGATTCAAATCCAGGTGACCGAAAATAGAAGGATATTGCAACTGATTCTACTTTTAATTTTACAATTTTTTTTATAGGCTAGAAAAAAATCAAAAACAATAACTTTGGTAAATAGAATATGTAAAAAAATTTTAAAAGACAAAAAAAATGGTTCTGGAAATTTAAAGGTGAATAATTGTATTGTATGGCACATGGAACACATTCATTTTATGAAACTTATTTTCAAATAAACAAAATAATATTAAAATAATTAATAATCAACTATAGGTTAAAGAAACAAACAAAAAAAAAACAATGGCACATTATTGTTTTTCTGTAATAAACAAATTTGTAAATTATACAAATATGTTTTATTCTGACAAATGCCTCATCTGCCATCACAGAAGGCGTTTAATGATGAGTTGATTTGGATATTTCTCCAATTGAGGTGCCTATTGCCGCAAAAAAATGAAGCAAAGCATTAACATGATTTTATATAAATTTAATGAAATGATAGTATGAAAAGTTAAAACATTTTTATAAAGTTATTATTATTAATGTCATACTTACCAGCAGTAGTCAGGTTTTCAGTTCTCTCTTTGGATTGAATGTTGGACTGTAAATCTATAATTAGTCAAAAATAAAATGCAAGTTCCCACTCCACATTCTCAATGTTAAACGTCTGTCCACCACCAGTTCCTGTGGCACAATGTTGAATAAGGATCATCTTCCTCTTTACGGTTATCTTGCAATCAGAAAACAGTTTTTCGCATAAATATTGTAAGGCACCGCTCGGCGACCGCCTGTCCTTCCGCATAAGCTAGGCAACCAGATGCGTCACTTCCGCCTCCGCTCGGCCGCCCGACTACAGGTTAGAAAGCGTTCCCGTTGCTAGGCCAGTACTAGTATCTTATTTTCAATATTTAAGAATTAAGGTGATCTTATTTTCTTTTGTCCTTTTTGTGAACTACTTTCTTGGACAACAGTCGAGTCCAAAATCTCCTCACCACTTCTGGAGTATGAAGACATATCTACAAATAAAATAAAATAAGCACTTTTAATACACTTTCAGTAATGAACAATATGTTTACTAAAACAATAGCAAAACTACAAAACAAATATCAAATAAAAGTTTAAATTATGTCATTGGGGAAGAACAAATGATATAATCATTCAAAAATACATAATTATATAATAATTAAAAAATAAGGGTACACGTCATTATACATGGTTATTTGATTAAAATTATAAATACCTTCAGGTTAGATTCATCAAATACTGAGGGCTAGATTTACTAAGCTGCGGGTTTGAAAAAGTGGGGATGTTGCCTATAGCAACCAATCAGATTCTAGCTTTCATTTTGTAGAAGGTACTAAATAAATGAAAGCTAGAATCTGATTGGTTGCTATAGGCAACATCCCCACTTTTTCAAACCTGCAGCTTAGTAAATCTAGCCCTGAGACTGCAAAAAAAAAAAGAATTCGCTACCGCTTTTCTTTTATCAATTGTCAATACTTGGTATATTTAGAAGCTGTGTTAAGCAGTAAACAGTGAGTTTACCCCAAAACCCATCTTCAAAACAAAAAGAGCACTCTGCAGTTAATTACACTGTGTGTATATATATATATATATATATATATATATATATATATCTGTAAGTGTACTGTGGCAAGAGCCCGCTACTGCTGAAGCACACGCGAACAACTTCTTCCTTTTTATGTAGTTTTATTGTCAGGATGCAGGGGCGCACGGAGGATTGTCGGGGGGGGTTTCTCCCCGCCGACCCATAAAAAAAAAAAACCGAGAGAGAGCATGCGCAGCAGCTCCGTTTCGCCGTGCTGTCCTAAACAGCAGCCACGGTGCTGTCTAAGAAGCATCTGCGGCGGTGCTGTATACAATACAGCACCGCCGCGGACGCTTCTTTGACAGCGCCGCGGCTGCTGTATAGGACAGTGGCCACTTAGTTAGCGCAGGGGCCATTTCTAGAGACTCAGAAACCCCCCTGCGTGCGCCACTGGGATGGTAAATGTTTTGACACCGTACAGATTTCACAGCAATACTTGGAGACCCTAAACTCTAGCTAGACATAGCTCAGCTCTCTCAAGACCAGCCAGCTTACCCAGCGTTGATCTCTGTGCACAAATGATACAAACAAGCTTTTATACCTGATACTCCTCCCCCAGCCTTAGCTTGATGGACAGGTGACACACCCACCTTCTCTTTAAAAGGAAACGCCCCATCACTGGCCTTGTTTGCACTAAAGAGACCCACCCTGTCTGTTTGCTGAGAGGAAGGATTTCTCTGCATGTAAGTTAACCAAACTTAAACTATTGTTTGTTACACATAGGTCTTTACATTCAATCTAGGTGCATTGCTGCACAAATGTTTTACTTTACTTCTCTGCTTTCTCTGCATATTGCCATCTAAATGCCTCCTTTTGTTACAGTACATAATATTTATATATATATATATATATATATATATATATCACAGGCTTCTGTCTTGTAAGTGTTAAAATCCCAGGGAGATTTCCCAGAGATTGATCTTCAGCTGTAGGAAAAACCAGTATAAGGGTACCTATAATATGAAGGGTGAGAGACAGATGGGTTCCATTCATCAGTCCCATTCCTGGGCTTACAACATATCGGACACTCTGCCAGTATTCAGGACTTACATCTGATGGGATGCTGTTAGAAGGCTGACAGTACATCCAGTCTCGCAATACCTGGGGAGGAGGTCAGATGGCTCCTGAGAGATACTGCAAGTGATAACCAGTAGGTCCTGTTGCTTTGCATGTTTCTTGGACACCAGGTCCTACACTTTCAAGAGAGTGTTTTTGTGTATTAGTTATAAGCTGGACAGGCAAGAATTTTGTTTGCTTTGGTGCATTTTAATGCCAGTGAATAAAACCAGCTGAGGTTATTTGAAGCAATGCACTGGACTGGTGTGGTAATTTGGCTGATGTATACATATATGTGTGTATATATATATATATATATATATATATATATATATATATATACATATATATATATATATATATATATATATATATATATATACACATTTTGAACATTACACAGCATGCATCATGGAGAGTGAAGAGACAGTAACCATCAGATGTCATTAGATGGAGAGAGACAGCAGTAGATTTTTAGACAAGTAGATTCCCAGTTGTAAAGAGCTATATAATTTGCTGTCGCTATATAAATAAATGATGATACTGATAGACTAAGTTGGACTGCACCTATACTAGAAAAACGTTAAAGACTGCGCATACAACACCTTGCAGCTATATAAATAAATGTTGATAATGATAGATGAAGGTGGCCTGCAGCCATACTATACAAATTCAAAGACTATGCACACAATACATTTTTCAATGGGCAGAGCATTAATCAGTATCCAAGAGCAGAACTTTCATACCTTGTTTTACTTATGTGCTCTGTGCAGCAATGCTGCCCTTCTGAATCAAACCAGGGACTCATATATATCTATGGGGAGGGTTGAAGAATCAGTCGCCCAGGGGAAGCTTTGTCAAACCCTGGGGTAAAGGTGACTGCCTGAGACTTGCAGAGGAGGTGGTCCCCAAGGCCGATGTATATAAATATAGAATTTATATAAATAACATTTATATGTTCTATTAGTGAAGTGAAAGGAATATGTAAAACTGACTGTTCAGATAGTCCAATAGCTGCCCTTCCCACACATGTAAGTATGTATAATACTCACATTGATGCAGATTTGGCTGGCCAAAACATGTCTTGACAAGGCAATTGAAAGTCCACATTCTGATAAATTAAGAGGAGTGATTTTGGCCCTGGCAAAGAATATATGTAGAGATTGAGATATGATGGCTGACGATATATGCTAAGTGATGTAGTTAGAGAACCGTATAGACTGATAAAAATCCAAAACCAAAACCTTTTGCAATTCTTTGGCAAAAACTGTCACTAAACCAAAGCACAAACCCATAAATAAAGCACTATGCACAGTGACTTCCGGCGGGTGCTCTACAAATGACGATCTGTGTGTGACAACAAATGATAAAATATAAATACTTATTATATTTCATGCTACACATACTATATATACTGTCTTATAGGCATACTATCATGTTTTCCATATGCACATAACATTTCTGTATATTAAAGATATAAATACTAAATTCATGATTGTTTTTCAATGGATGCTAACCATGCTGGCTCCAATTGTTATTATACTTAAGTCAGCTTTTACATAGATTACATAGTTCTAAATGTAAACTAATTTATTATGTAATTTCTTAAAAAATGAAATTATAATATAAATGTACTTACTGTTAATAGATTCTTCTGTGTTGTGTTTCGCAAAGATCGAAGCAGCACTATTCACTTTCCTCCATGGTGATTGTAGTCTGAGGTGCACTATGATGATCTTTACTGCGCATGCCTGAAATTTCAGCGAAGAATGCACAGAAGAAAGGCATCTGCTACTGCTTTCCGCAACAAAGGTAAAAGAGCTGCGTTATTTTTTTGCGTTACCTATAGGAGCAGACATCGTTATAGGAGGAGCTGTCCTGCATTTAACTTTTTCATAAATCAACACAAAACAACATTTCTTATTGTTGCGATTGGCAACGAAAATGAATAATGATAATCTGGGCAAAAATGCAGATATTAATAGGGGGATTTGTAAGTATCGATTTGTTTTACAGCCAATGCACTTGACTACTGAGTTACTGTACTTCATGTTTTTTTTATTTAATAAAAACATAAAATGACAGAATATCGAAACACAAATCTATTTTTCAAAAACAGAAAAAAAATGCCAAATGAATATCTATATCAAAATTGAAGGATTGTTAACTATATCTAACTTTATTCTCAGTTTGACTGATAGATGTGCGCTATTTATGTAAACTTACTTATCCACATCATGAATTGCTTGGCTGATAACTATTATGCAGCAATAGGGTAACATGCTCTTGAACAAAGTACAATAAATCTTTATTGTGTAACAGACAACAAATATCAGCACATGAGGATGAGATAAGGCTTATATATTCTCTGAGGGTTTAAAAGCAAATTAATCTCTACAGGAGGACAGAGGAGGAGAGACCGGACTAGTTCACTGATTACTCTCTACACTGTACAGTGGTCAAAGTAAGAAAACAATACCTTCATCATCATCATCATCATCAACATTTATTTATATAGCGCCAGCAAATTCCGTAGCGCTTTACAATTGGGAACAAACACCGATAAGACAATACTGGGCAATACATACAGACAGAGAGGTAAGAGAACCCTGCTCGCAAGCTTACAATCTATAGGACAATATAGTCATTACATGAAATAGCTGACAACTTTTTTTCTATAAAACTATGAAGAAATTGGAAAACAGAGATATTACTCGTCTGTAACATACTAACTAACTCAAGACCTGTTAGTCTTTTAGAGCTGTTTGTACTTCAAATCTGTCTTTCTCTTAAAGAGAAGGTTCTTAAGTGGAGACCTGTTTCTCTTGGTCCTGATTGTCTTCTGATTTCTATCAATATAACCCAAATTTTGTAATCATGAAGTTTAGTATAGAAATCTATATATCTGTGTTATTATTCAGTTTATATGAGATGTGACAGTAGTGATATTAGTATTAGGGATGTGCACCGGCGACTTTTGAGGTCTCGTGTTTTGTGTTTTGGATCCGGATTTTCGTTATTTTTGAGGTTCGGATTTGTCTCGCAAAACACTTGACGAAAGGTCTCGGTTCGGATTTAAGGTATTGGATTCGGATTTTTTTTGAAAAAAACATAAAAAGTTTAAAAATCAAGTTTTTGGGCTTATTTTCACTCCTAGGCTATTATTAACCTCAATAACATTCAATAACAAGCATTTCCACTAATTTACAGTGTATTCTGAACACCTCACAATATAGTTATTAGTCCAAAACGTTGCAACAAGGTATCTTTCTGGACTGCGTAGAGGAGTGGGTCACCACAATATATTAAAAACCCTGAACTTTTATGATTCGCACCAATAATTGTACCTGGACTGCGTAGAGGAGTGGGTCACCACAATATATATTAAAAACCCTGAACTTTTATGAATCGCACCAATAAATGTACCTGGACTGCGTAGAGGAGTGGGTCACCACAATATATATTAAAAACCCTGAACTTTTATGAATCGCACCAATAAATGTACCTGGACTGCGTAGAGGAGTGGGTCACCACAATATATTAAAAACCCTGAACTTGTATGATTCGCACCAATAATTGTACCTGGACTGCGTAGAGGAGTGGGTCACCACAATATCTTAAGAACCCTGAACTTTTATGATTCGCACCAATAATTGTACCTGGACTGCGTAGAGGAGTGGGTCACCACAATATCTTAAAAACCCTGAACTTTTATGATTCGCACCAATAATTGTACCTGGACTGCGTAGAGGAGTGGGTCACCACAATATCTTAAAAACCCTGAACTTTTATGATTCGCACCAATAATTGTACCTGGACTGCGTAGAGGAGTGGGTCACCACAATATATTAAAAACCCTGAACTTTTATGATTCGCACCAATAATTGTACCTGGACTGCGTAGAGGAGTGGGTCACCACAATATATTAAAAACCCTGAACTTTTATGATTCGCACCAATAATTGTACCTGGACTGCGTAGAGGAGTGGGTCACCACAATATATATTAAAAACCCTAAACTTTTATGAATCGCACCAATAAATGTACCTGGACTGCGTAGAGGAGTGGGTCACCACAATATATTAAAAACCCTGAACTTTTATGATTCGCACCAATAATTGTACCTGGACTGCGTAGAGGAGTGGGTCACCACAATATCTTAAAAACCCTGAACTTTTATGATTCGCACCAATAATTGTACCTGGACTGCGTAGAGGAGTGGGTCACCACAATATCTTAAAAACCCTGAACTTTTATGATTCGCACCAATAATTGTACCTGGACTGCGTAGAGGAGTGGGTCACCACAATATATTAAAAACCCTGAACTTTTATGATTCGCACCAATAATTGTACCTGGACTGCGTAGAGGAGTGGGTCACCACAATATATATTAAAAACCCTGAACTTTTATGAATCGCACCAATAAATGTACCTGGACTGCGTAGAGGAGTGGGTCACCACAATATATATTAAAAACCCTGAACTTTTATGAATCGCACCAATAAATGTACCTGGACTGCGTAGAGGAGTGGGTCACCACAATATATTAAAAACCCTGAACTTTTATGATTCGCACCAATAATTGGACCTGGACTGCGTAGAGGAGTGGGTCACCACAATATATTAAAAACCCTGAACTTTTATGATTCGCACCAATAATTGTACCTGGACTGCGTAGAGGAGTGGGTCACCACAATATATTAAAAACCCTGAACTTTTATGATTCGCACCAATAATTGTACCTGGACTGCGTAGAGGAGTGGGTCACCACAATATATTAAAAACCCTGAACTTTTATGATTCGCACCAATAATTGTACTTGGACTGCGTAGAGGAGTGGGTCACCACAATATATATTAAAAACCCTGAACTTTTATGAATCGCACCAATAAATGTACCTGGACTGCGTAGAGGAGTGGGTCACCACAATATATTAAAAACCCTGAACTTTTATGATTCGCACCAATAATTGTACCTGGACTGCGTAGAGGAGTGGGTCACCACAATATCTTAAAAACCCTGAACTTTTATGATTCGCACCAATAATTGTACCTGGACTGCGTAGAGGAGTGGGTCACCACAATATCTTAAAAACCCTGAACTTTTATGATTCGCACCAATAATTGTACCTGGACTGCGTAGAGGAGTGGGTCACCACAATATATTAAAAACCCTGAACTTTTATGATTCGCACCAATAATTGTACCTGGACTGCGTAGAGGAGTGGGTCACCACAATATATATTAAAAACCCTGAACTTTTATGAATCGCACCAATAAATGTACCTGGACTGCGTAGAGGAGTGGGTCACCACAATATATATTAAAAACCCTGAACTTTTATGAATCGCACCAATAAATGTACCTGGACTGCGTAGAGGAGTGGGTCACCACAATATATTAAAAACCCTGAACTTTTATGATTCGCACCAATAATTGGACCTGGACTGCGTAGAGGAGTGGGTCACCACAATATATTAAAAACCCTGAACTTTTATGATTCGCACCAATAATTGTACCTGGACTGCGTAGAGGAGTGGGTCACCACAATATCTTAAAAACCCTGAACTTTTATGATTCGCACCAATAATTGTACCTGGACTGCATAGAGGAGTGGGCACTGGGCACCACAATAAAATATATAAAAAACCTTCAACAGATCTGCATTACACTACACATACGGCTGCTCCTCCATCCTCTCCATCATATACATGTTGGAGTTTTAGCATGTGACAACCTCTTGTTTTTGATAATGTCAGTGCATTTTGAATATTTTTCAATTTGCCCCACACCACTGAATGTACTTTATCTATGATACGCAATACGCATCTATCTATCTTGACTGCGTAGTGTGGTGTCCCCGGTACACAATTTGGTACCGAGGCCACAATATAATTAAAAAACCCTCCACGTGTCTGAATTCCACCAAACAAGTATCTGGACTGCATAGTGGGGTGGCCCCGGTACCCAATTTGATACCGGGGCCACAATACCTCCTCCAAACATGGTACAGACAATTCGTCATTGAGAGACCCCAGACAGACAGGGTCGAAGTGTTATTGTTTGACTTTGTAAACCCAAAAAAATGTCCCTGTTGCACATAGTCGTGCAATGAAGACTGACTTTTTCATTTAAAGGCACGATCTTTAAAGTGTAGTGTTTGTAAGTCTAAGTCATATTATACTTTTGGTAAAATTGGTTTATTTTGTTCCTCTTTATGGTAATTAATTAGTAATAGAATTAAAGTAGAAAATAGAATTAAAGTATGAAATAGAATTAAAGTAGGAAATAGAGTGGTATAGAGTTGTAGTGTGGTATAGATAGAGTGGTCCACACAATATACTAATAAAACCCTCAACTGGTCTGAATTCCACCAAACAAGTATCTTGACTGCGTAGTGGGGTGGCCCCGGTACACAATTTGGTACCGAGGCCACAATATAATTAAAAAACCCTCCACGTGTCTGAATTCCACCAAACAAGTATCTGGACTGCATAGTGGGGTGGCCCCGGTACCCAATTTGATACCGGGGCCACAATACCTCCTCCAAACATGGTACAGACAATTCGTCATTGAGAGACCCCAGACAGACAGGGTCGAAGTGTTATTGTTTGACTTTGTAAACCCAAAAAAATGTCCCTGTTGCACATAGTCGTGCAATGAAGACTGACTTTTTCATTTAAAGGCACGATCTTTAAAGTGTAGTGTTTGTAAGTCTAAGTCATATTATACTTTTGGTAAAATTGGTTTATTTTGTTCCTCTTTATGGTAATTAATTAGTAATAGAATTAAAGTAGGAAATAGAATTAAAGTATGAAATAGAATTAAAGTAGGAAATAGAGTGGTATAGAGTTGTAGTGTGGTATAGATAGAGTGGTCCACACAATATAATAATAAAACCCTCAACTGGTCTGAATTCCACCAAACAAGTATCTGGACTGCGTAGTGGGGTGGCCCCGGTACACAATTTGGTACCAAGGCCACAATATAATTAAAAAACCCTCCACGTGTCTGAATTCCACCAAACAAGTATCTGGACTGCATAGTGGGGTGGCCCCGGTACCCAATTTGATACCGGGGCCACAATACCTCCTCCAAACATGGTACAGACAATTCGTCATTGAGAGACCCCAGACAGACAGGGTCGAAGTGTTATTGTTTGACTTTGTAAACCCAAAAAAATGTCCCTGTTGCACATAGTCGTGCAATGAAGACTGACTTTTTCATTTAAAGGCACGATCTTTAAAGTGTAGTGTTTGTAAGTCTAAGTCATATTATACTTTTGGTAAAATTGGTTTATTTTGTTCCTCTTTATGGTAATTAATTAGTAATAGAATTAAAGTAGGAAATAGAATTAAAGTATGAAATAGAATTAAAGTAGGAAATAGAGTGGTATAGAGTTGTAGTGTGGTATAGATAGAGTGGTCCACACAATATAATAATAAAACCCTCAACTGGTCTGAATTCCACCAAACAAGTATCTGGACTGCGTAGTGGGGTGGCCCCGGTACACAATTTGGTACCGAGGCCACAATATAATTAAAAAATTGGGCATCAACTGTCACCGTTGTTTAATATCTGATACACCTAAATATGGACTGCACAGTGGAGTGTCCCCGGTAGTAAATTTGGTGCCGGGGCCACAATACCTCCTCCAACTTCCAAGTGTAGTGTTTATAAAGACACACAGCGTCGAAGTGTTATTATTAGTTGACTTTCTTAACCCTAAAATTGTCCCTGTTGCAAATATTCGTGCAATGGACAGTTACTTTTCTATTGAAAGACTCAAGCTTTCAAGTGTAGTGTTTATAAAATATAAACAACAATACAGTAGTTTTAGAGCACGTCAATACCTCTTGTTTTAAATTATGACACGGCATTTTACTTTTGGTTTAATTTCTTGAATTTTTTTACATTTGGTTTTACTTTTTGAACATGGCAAACGACTGTTGCTTGGTCATATAATGCAAAAAAAAAAGTTCCAAGATGGAATTGTCCTTGGGCCCTCACACCCACCCTTATGTTGTTGAAATAGGACATGCACACTTTAACAAACCAATCATTTCAGCGACAGGGCCTACCAAACAACTTTGGCTGAAATGATTGGTTTGTTTGGGCCCCCACACCAAAAAAGCTATTCATCTCTCCCTGTACAGACTAAACAGGCTCTACTGAGGCAAGATGTCGTCCTCATCCTCAACCTCTGATTCCTCTCCCCCTACAGTGTGTACTTCCTCCTCATCACACATTATCAATTCGTCCCCGCTGGACTCCACAACCACAGGTCCCTCTGTAGTATCTGGAGGGCAGTGCTGTACTTCATTGAGGAATTGATTATTCATTTTTATAAACATCATTTTTTCAACGTTGTGAGGAAGCAACCTCCTTCGCCGCTCACTGACCAGTTTCCCCGCTGCACTAAAAACTCATTCCGAGTACACACTGGAGGGGGGACAACTCAGGTAAAATAGAGCCAGTTTGTACAGGGGCTTCCAAACTGCCTTTTTTTCCTGCCAGTAACAATATGGACTGTCTGACATGTCTACTTGGATGGTGTCAGCAAAGTAATCATCCACAATTTTTTCTATTGTGACAGCATCCAATGCAGCGACAGTAGACATGTCTGCAATGGTTGGCAGGTCCTTCAGTCCGGACCAGATGTTATCAGCATCCCCGCCAGTGCCTCTTTTGGGAAAACTGAGCTTTTTCCTCGCAGCCATAGATGTGGAAGAAAATGAGGGTGGAGCTGTTGGCATGTCACGGTCCTCTTCAGAGGACAATCTCCTGACCAGCAGGTCTTTGCACCGCTGTAGACTTGTGTCCGCCGGAAACAGAGACACAACATACGCTTTAAACCGCGGATCGAGCACGGTGGCCAGAATGTATTCCTCTGACTTTAAAAGAGTGACCACCCTCGGATCCTGGCAAAGCGTACGAAGGGCTACATCCACAAGAGCTACATGCTTGGTGTAATCGCAATGGCTTACCAGCTCCTCCCTCACTTTCTCCAGCTGCTTCTGCAACAGCCTGATCAGGGGAATGACCTGACTCAAGCTGGCAGTGTCGGAACTGACTTCTCGTGTGGCAAGTTCAAATGGCTGCAGAACCTTGCACAACACGGAAATCAGTCTCCACTGCGCTTGACTGAGGCGCATCCCCACTCCTTTGCCTATGTCGTAGGTGGCTGTGTAGGCCTGAATGGCCTTTTGCTGCTCCTCCATCCTCTGCAGCATATAGAGGGTGGAGTTCCAGCGCGTCACAACCTCTTGTTTGAGGTGATGGCAGGGCAGGTTCAAGCTTTTTTGATGTGCCTCTAGTCTGCGGTAGGCACTGGCTGAATGCCGAAAGTGTCCAGCAATTTTGCGGGCCACCGCAAGCATCTCCTGCACACCCCTGTCACTCTTGAGGTAATGCTGCACCACCAAATTAATGGTGTGGGCAAAACATGGGACGTGCTGGAAATTGCCCATATTTAATGCCCGCACAATGTTACTGGCATTGTCTGACACCACAAATCCCCATGAGAGTCTAAGTGGGGTAAGCCACTGGGAGATAATTTCCCTCATTTTCTCTAATATGTTGTCAGCGTTGTGCCTCTTATTAAAGCCTGTAATGCACAATGTTGCCTGCCTTTGCATGAGCAGCCATTTTGTAGATGCTGCTACTGATGCAGCTGTTGCTGTTGCTGCGGAAGGGGATGCATCTACCCAGTGGGCTGTCACAGTCATATAGTCCTTCGTTTGCCCAGAACCACTTGTCCGTGGTTAAGTGGACAGTGGGTACAACCGCATTTTTAAGAGCACTGAGGACACTTGATCGTACTTCTCTGTACATTTTTGGTATCGCCTGCCTAGTGAAGTGGAATCTCGAGGGGATTTGGTACCGGGGACACAATACCTCCATCAACCCTCTAAATCCCACTCCACTGATGGCGGACACCGGGCGCACGTCTAACACCAACATTGCAGTTACAGCCGCAGTTATACGCTTTGCAATAGGGTGACTACTATCGTATTTGGTGGTCATGGCAAACGACTGTTGGACGGTCAATTGTTTTGTGAAAGACTTAGCGGTCTTACGACTTCCCCTCTGGGAAGATGACCGACTAACAGCAGCAACAGCAGCAGTGGCAGTAGTAGGCGTACCGCTGCAGGATTCCTCGGATGAATCCCGTATTGAGGAGGACTCAGTCTGGCTGCTGACTTGGGCTGCAGGACTGAATCTGATGGAGATTGTGGAGGAAGTTGACGAGGAGGGTGTTGCTGGTGTGTATCCAACTGGACCACGGGATTTAGGTGTCCCTGTACCGATGAGGGTCCTAGCCCCAGTTCCTGAACTAACCACTGAACTATGAAGGTTATTCAGGTGACGTATAAGGGAGGATGTTCCTAGGTGGGCAAGATCCTTACCCCTGCTTATTTGAGCTTTACATAAGCTACATATTGCCATACATTGGTTGTCTGGATTTGGATAAAAATAACTCCAGACCGAAGAGGTGCATTTTTTGGTCTTCTGACCAGGCATGACGATGGGCTTTTTCATCCCATGGACATCAGCTGTTTCCCGCCCTGGTGCCTCATTTACAATAACCACATCACCATCCTCATCATCAAGTTCCTCCACAGCGCCAGCTACATCATCAATAGCCTCCTCCCGAGCCACCTCTTCCCGTACAGTGATGGGAAGGTCAGCCTTGACAACCACCAACACCCTTGGACTCGCCTTGGGGATTTGTGATAATTTCTCTTTAGAAGGCAGAGTTGTTTGCTGTTTTGTTGCTGACAGCATAACTCTCTTCAATTTTTTGTAGGGGGGGGGAGGAGGAGGAGGGCTAAGATCCGTGGGCGAAGCTGAACCACTAGTCATGAACACGGGCCAGGGCCTAAGCCGTTCCTTGCCACTCCGTGTCGTAAATGGCATATTGGCAACTTTACGTTTCTCCTCAGATGATTTAAAGTTTCTCTTTTTGCTACTTTTTCTTAACTTAGGCTTTTTGGATTTTACATGCCCGGTACTACGAGATTGGGCATCGGGCTTGGAAGACGACGTTGATGGCATTTCATCGTCTATGTCATGACTAGTGGCAGCAGCTTCAGCATTAGGAGGAAGTGGGTCTTGATCTTTCCCTACTTTATCCTCCAAATTTTTGGTCTCCATTATATGTAGCACAAGATACTGCAGAATGTGTGAACTTGGTAATATTGCAGTACCAATGGACTTATACTGCTGGATTGGTTTTGCAAATTTGGTTATAATTATTATATATTTTTTTTTTTTTTTATTTTTTATTTTTTTTTACTTTTTTTTTATTTTTAAAAAACTTGGGAATAGTGGGGAAATAACTATGCCCTTAGAAGCACAGAGCACAGGACACAGCACCACTGGACTGAACAGGACACGGCACAGGACCCAGCAGCACTACGGAACTCAGCAGGACAGAGCACAGGACACAGCACCACTGGACTGATACTGCAGAATGTGTGAACTTGGTAATTTTGCAGTACCAATGGACTTATAATGCTGGATTGGTTTTGCAAATTTGGTTATAATTATTATATATTTTTTTTTTTTTAAATTTTTTATTTTTTTTTACTTTTTTTTTATTTTTAAAAAACTTGGGAATAGTGGGGAAATAACTATGCCCTTAGAAGCACAGAGCACAGGACACAGCACCACTGGACTGAACAGGACACGGCACAGGACCCAGCAGCACTACGGAACTCAGCAGGACAGAGCACAGGACACAGCACCACTGGACTGATACTGCAGAATGTGTGAACTTGGTAATATTGCAGTACCAATGGACTTATAATGCTGGATTGGTTTTGCAAATTTGGTTATAATTATTATATATTTTTTTTTTTTTTAATTTTTTATTTTTTTTTACTTTTTTTTTATTTTTTAAAAACTTGGGAATAATGGGGAAATAACTATGCCCTTAGAAGCACAGAGCACAGGACACAGCACCACTGGACTGAACAGGACACGGCACAGGACCCAGCAGCACTACGGAACTCAGCAGGACAGAGCACAGGACACAGCACCACTGGACTGATACTGCAGAATGTGTAAACTTTGTAATATTGCAGTACCACTGGACTTTTACTGCTGAATGTGTGAACTTGGTAATATTGCAGTACCAATGGGCTTATACTGCAGGATTGGTTGTGCAAATTTTGTGGTAATTAAAAAATATTAAAGTAGTTTTTGGTATTTTTTAAAAAAACTTTTTTTTATTTTTTTAAACACAGGGGAATATTGGGGAAATAACTATGCCCTTAGAAGCACAGAGCACAGGACACAGCACCACTGGACTGAACAGGACACAGCACAGGACCCAGCAGCACCACTGACCTCAGAAGGACAGAGCACAGCACACAGCACCACTGGACTGATACTGCAGAACACAGCACAGCACAGCACAGCACAGCACAGCACAGCACAGCACAGCACAGCACAGCACAGAACTAAACAGCACAGAACTAAACAGCACAGAACTAAACAGCACAGAGGACCACCTAACACACCCTCCCTCTACCCTGATCAATGCCCGAGTGAAGATGGCGGCGACTAGCGGGGAATTTATAGGATCCGAGTATCGCGAGATCCGACAACGGGATTATGAGTCAGAGCCTCAGTTTCACTTTTGAATTTGGCGCCAATACCCGGATCTGTCTCGGATCCGACTCGGATCCGCAACGTTCGGGTGGGCTCGGATTTCATAAATCCGAGTGCGCTCATCCCTAATTAGTATATGTGATATTAGTCATCCTCCCTCATCTCCATCCCACTATGCAGGACAATTTGCCAAATTTCATGTTGTACACAGCTTTTCTTGTAGTTAAACATAAGCTTAAACATTCCATTAGTGTATACTAACTTACAGTATAAGTTTGATTAATCAAATGAGCACTTGTAGCTTATTATACATGGAATGTTGACAATTATGATCACTAATACATGTCTGCAATCATGTATATATTTGCCTATGGTTGCACTGAAAATGATTTAATGGTTTTTTTTTGTTCTTTTAAAGCAACCCCAGATCATTCCTCATTGGTCATTTGAAAGGTTGCCATGTATTATAGTGAGTTAGGAGATTAAATATAAAAATATTACATTTGTGTTATAGCTTAAAGGTAATGACAAAAAGTTATGAATGTTTTTGTGTAGCTGTAATTCATTATCAATCCCTACTGTAAATTATCAGGATTTTAAAAGCCACGAGGGGGTTATGTGTCCATCTAAAGGTACAAAACAACAAGAATGAGGCTTTATATAGCTCATGGAAATCTGCGCTGAATTTGAATATCTGTATTTTCTGTATTGTTTATAATACATATGTTTTCCTGATAAATATTGACATGATGACATCAGAAGTTAAGGATGTATGGAACCAGTGTTACAACCCCTTAATCTAACCCATACCCGAACTGCACTTTTTAGCAGTGTTATCAGGAAGTATCAGTGATGGAACTATAACATCTCCTTGAAAAAGTGCTTCAGGGGTTAAATTCCACCTCCACAGGGAACATCCAGGAGTTGAGTGGATGAAGCTACCATTGTTACTTCTATTTGCTCTCTATTGTCAACAAGTGAGCTCTACAGACAGCCAGGAGCCGGACCCAGTAGGGGTCACCTGAGGGAAGACGCCTGGGAGGTAGGGGAGTTGGCGGGACAGTATGAGAAGCCCACCAATCGAGACCATTTGCAACTCCCCTTGGCAGACAGTTCCCAAAGTAGGATAAGAAGGTGATAAAAGAGGCTGCCCTGGGAGCTAGACACATATGTGACTGACATTGGCCAAGAGGTGATGTTCTGCAAGAGATGTGCTGTGGAACCTAACTCACTGGATTTATTTGAACTGATTAACTCACTTGTTGGACGTGCTATTGTTAAGGGAACTGTGCTGCATTTAATCCTGCTCTGCAAAATAAATCATCCTTCTATTTTTCCTCTAATACCGTGTCTGAGTGATTTGGGAACCACGTATCTTCACATTTTAGGCTCAATCAGAATGTGCTCACTTTAGCTTCAAATAGCCCACTTTCATACCTATACTCAGAGTCAGAATCAAGGACATAAAGAAAACAGATGGGTAGGACACATAGTTAAAGCAGGTTTTCTGCATTTGCTATCTGTCTATACATATTATTAATTTACAGTCATTCATCAACACTGTTATCCAGACCCATAACTACTTTCTTATTGCGCCCTAATCCCCCTTACACTCAATCTCTGGGTAACTATCTCCCAATGTAATATACATTTTTATTACATTAGTTTAATAAATAGTATGCATGTCAAGTTTTCTATAATGGCTAATCATAAACAGCCTCCTCTTCTACTGTCTTGAACTGTCACTAAGAGACATGTGTGGAAAGAAACGAGCCTCTTACTGGGGAACATTCAATGTTTGACATCATTGACAAAGACATTCCAGAGCTGGTAAAGACACCAGCTCACATAAACATTACGCAAAACTATTTAATTGAAATACCACATTTTGCTGTTAAATTATTTCAAAAATATGAGGTCACTGAATGACATATTCTAACAATGATAAACAATTAAAGAAGAATAAGCTTGTGTAACGATAGATGTTAAATCCTGTACAATGACGTAATATAAATTAGCTAGTAGTGTCTCATCTGCATGGGCCTTGTAGTCTTGCAGCTCCCTCTGTTTCACTCTGATAACCAGAATCATAGCAGGACAGAAGTGAGATCTTCATTGACTATGGTTTGTTATGTACTTTGATACCAGATAAATTGTTTCCTTATAAAAGAACCATGTCTTGTCTTCCCTCTCTAGATTTTACAGAGGACATGATTACCATTGACCCCATCACAATTCTTTTGTCTGTTGTTGTCATCTTATTTTTGGCCAATGTTTGTAACAACCGCAAACAAGACAATAACAAGAATTTCCCCCCTGGACCAAGACCTTTCCCGATCATTGGAAGTTTGCACCTCATCGACATGGGAAAACCTCATAAAACATTTATAGAGGTAATACAGAACTTCTACTAAATACCACTAAATCTTTTAAATCTTCCACTTTATTTACAAACTTTACAAAATCTTCTTGCTTCTCAATAATGGTATTTTGGGCAGGGATTCCCACAATTCTCTCTAACTAGCAGGGTCCAATCACTCATATAGCCCCACCAAAATACTTTAATTGACAACCCAAATAATTTAACAATTAAACAATTTAAATTTAATGGATATGCCCACTATTTTAATAACATAAGGCTCTGTTACTTACATTTTATCTAGGTGCAACATTTATACAAAAAATACACCAATCAGACATTTAGGGCTAGATTTACTAAGCTGCAGGTTTGAAAAAGTGGGGATGTTGCCTATAGCAACCAATCAGATTCTAGCTATCATTTTGTAGAAGGTACTAAATAAATGAAAGCTAGAATCTGATTGGTTGCTATAGGCAACATCCCTACTTTTTCAAACCCACAGCTTAGTAAATCTAGACGGATAGAAGCTAATTCCTTTCTTTTTGCCATTATATGAAATGTTAGCAAAGAGCTTTTGAGAATTTAGCTTAAGTAGACCCAGAAGATGTTTTTTGCTAAGTTTTGTCTATGCCATTCAGAAATAAACAGAGGAGAAATTTTCCAAACTAAGGTAGGTGTTAAATACACTCTATTATACATTGTATCTAAAAGCAACTAAGTAGGGCTAGTGCTGTTTTTTATTTCTCTCACATCTTTAGGGGGAACACTGTAGTGACATTTGGAGTTTAGAGGTGTGAGGAGCTCTGGCACTTTTAAATAAATATTTAATGGCAAGTTCATCCCCCTCTATACCTTTAGTGGCTAATATTCTCTGTTTAGACTAAATGCCTGCTGGAGCTGGTACGTTTTAAGCCTGCATTGTGGTCTCTCCCTCCTAAACTTTGCTATATTGATTAAGTGGTTATTGTTTATTTTTCTGTGTGCTCTTCATTAACATTTGATAATTTATAGCACTTCTTTATATCGGTGCATCACCTGTTATACCAGGGCTGGATCATTACATCTTCTGAGGAGGATGAGTTATGCTTTATAGCCTTAGAATGTTACAGCATTTATACACTCTCCTAGAGTGTGGTGTTTATTGCTACTTTGGTACACTTTTGCAGTAGTTCTTCTCCCAGTATTAAAGGCACTGACCAGGGCTAGGCCCTATCAGACAATGCCACAGCAATGGCATATATCATCATCATCATCATCATCATCAGCAGCAGCAGCCACTAATTCTACAGCGCTGTACAGAGAACCAACTCATATCAGTCCTTACCCCATTGGAGCTTACAGTCTAATTTCCCTAACATACACACCCCAAGAGAGACTAAGTCCAATTTAATAGCAACCAATTAACCTACCAGAATGCTTTTGGAGTGTGGGAGGAAACCGGAGCAGCCGGCGGAAACCCACAAAAACACAGGGAGAACATAAAAACTCCACACAGATAAGTCCATGGTTGGGAATCAAACTCATTACCTGCTGTGAGGCAGAAGTGCTAGCCACTAAGCCACTGTGCTGCCCCGAATAAAGGCAAGTAAAGATGTGTCCTAATATTCTCCACAATGATAATGATGTAATGTGTGTGTTTATTTGTATATTATGGTACTGGTAAAATTAAGATGGAAAATAATACTTATAAACATTAAGTAAACATGTAAAATGAAAACTGTTCTGGTCTACTCGGGAAGTAAGTATTGTGTATCAGCTTATAACCCTTATCAATAAATAGGCTAGTAATGCTCATATGCATATAAAAGTAGGAATAGCTTGTTATGTAAAAGTTATTATTAGTTTTGTTGACTTTGAATTTTTTCATTCTACCAGATTATCTCTCCTTCAAGCGACACAAAATAGCTTTCAAAAGAATTTCTGACTAGCATACCGCTCACAGGCCCCCAGACAGTGCTCCAAGATACGTTATGTAGGGGGTTGCTAAGTACATGCTCAAATACAAAATCTCTTGAAAGTACCAAGTTGTGCAGAACGCAAGCTGTCTTAATGTTAGGTCCGTCTGATCACGTGACCTGAGAGGCGGGGAATTCAAACTTCCCCACTATTTAGTCTTCACTCCAACACTCTCCTGTGTCAGAGCAACAAGTGTATTTAGCGTCTGGCTGTTCCTGATCCCTGTGCTTTCCCTATGCGCTTCTCCCTGTGAATACTGGTGGACTTTCTGTGTACCGACCCGGCTTGTCTATTGAACTCTGCATCTGCTGAATCTCTGGCAACGCGCACTGGCTGACTCTATGTGTACTGACCCGGCTTGTCTATTGAACCCTACATCTGCTGAATCCCTGGCAACGTGCACTGGCTGACTCTCTGTGTACCGACCTGGCTTATCTATTTAAATAACACACAGAAACAGTGCTGACAGCCAGTAGACACAGACTCCACAGTCCATGAGATAATAAAAAACATTTATTAATAAATAAAACAATAAAAATGTTACAAAGAGAACATACACTGGCCAGTGAAGATGTTAAATATTTGCAGTGCAATAAACAATGATCGCTAAATGTGTAATGTCAAAACACCATTCTTGGATACATCAATATATGCATCACAATACAATAAGGATAGCAATTGACAATGAACCGCTAGCTACAGTCCCAGTGACGTAGGAGTGGAAATAGGGGTGTGGCCACACCAAATAAATGGAATACTAGCAATTCCAAATAGTTTTATATGATCCACTCTACGAGACAATACAGACAATTTCCTCAACTGCAGATAATTGATGGATAATAATGAATAATAATAAATACTACCGTTCATCCACAAACTCCTTAATATGATTCACATATGGCTCATTCTCTTATAATAGATGGAAATACTGTACAGACCTTGGTTCGAAGTGTCATCCCAAATCCTTGAAAACAGCGTGTTCCGTTCAATCTGTTAATGGACAGAGATAAAAGAGCCTGCAGCTCCAGCAGGAGCGCTTGTGGTTTCTGAATCAGCCACCTCGCCAATTTTTATGGACTATGGTGATTGCTGTAAATCTTAGTAATGATGGATCATGGTTATGTTTGGATTTAAAGTAATTAGAGCCACTGCATGTTTCTAGACCTTTTTTTATATTTCATATATGCTCCGCTATTCTAATGTGTAAGAGTCTTATTGTGCGTTCTATGTACTGTAGTGGACAGGGACATTCCAAGAGATAAATGACTTCTTTAGTGTCACATGTTATGATTTTATGTACTTGTTTGGTTTGGACAAACTGGATGGTTAAATTGGGTTTTGTGTTCCTATTTCCGCATGTTTTGCAAGGTAAACGCCTGCCGTGGCTGTAGGAATCTACTGGTTTCTCAGCCAGTGTAAGTAGTGTCTCTGTATCGATGCTTTAGGAATGAAATGGTTTCAGACATGTTGTTTCCTGAGGTCTGGGGCTTTCCTAAATATAACATCGGGTTTTGGTGGAAGAAGATGCTGAAGATCGGGATCTTGTAATAGTATGTTCCAGTCTCTATTGATGACTTTCTTAATTTTAAATGAACTGTTGTTGTAATCTGTGATAAAATAGACTTTGTTGTCCAATTGATGGTTAGTATGTTTATCCTTTATTTCAAGTAGTTCTGATCTGTCTCGTACTGATGCTTTGATGTATGATGATTCTACAATGTCAGCTGAATATTTTTTGTTTAAAAACTGTTTCTTGAGATTTTGTCCTTGTTCTTCAAAATGGGTTAATTGAGAGCAACTTCTTTGTATTCTAATGAATTGACCATATGGGATGTTTTGCAACCATTGAGGGTGGTGATTGCTGGATGCCAAAATGTAACTGTTGACATCAACAGGTTTCTGATATGTCTTTGTGTGAATGTGGTTGTCTTGTACAAAAATGTTCAGATCCAGGAATTCTGATACCTTGCTATATTTTGATGTAAATTGGAGATTGTAGGGATTATTATTTAGATTGTGAATGAATTGTAAAAAGGAAAGTTCGTCCCCTTTCCATATTAAAAACACATCATCGATGTATCTTTGCCATTGGACCAAGTTTGCCACCATGTGATGGTTGGACCAGATGTATTAGTCCTCCCACCTGCTCATAAATAAATTGGCATAGCTGGGAGAAAACCTGGTCCCATAGCAGTTCCTCTTGTCTGTAAGTATTAGGTGTTGTTGAACCATAAGTAATTGTGTGTTAGAATAAATCTAATACTGTCCAGGATAAATTGGATCTGTTCCTGTCTGAGTGAAAGGTCTTTGGACATGAAGTACTCAATACTATGCAGGTCTTGTTTGTGACCTATCACTGTGTATAATGAAGTCACATCGCTGGTGACTAACCAGAAGTCCTCGTTCCATTTTATAGTGTGGAGGATGTTGAGAATATGTGTTGTGTCTCTCAAATAGGATTTCTGTTCCTTAACATATTTTTGCAAAAAATGATCAATATATTGGGAAAGATTGGACGTGATTGAATTAATGCCTGATATAATACCAAGTTAGTGATGACTGACACAGCATAGTCTTTGATTAAAACGTTTGTGCCACTAGCTAGCACAGAACTTCTGTATGTGATAAGATAAACTATAAAAATGCATTATATGTACATTACACAAATCAAGCATCTTTATGTATTTAATGTAAAACAAACATTAAAATGAAAATCCTGATGATGCCACTATGTAGTGAACTGCAGCTAAGTGCAGTTTCACATTGACAACTACATCATATAGACACCACTGCACAAATTAGGCATTGTATGGACTACCATTTATTTATTTTATTTATTATTGCAGTTGGAGAGGAGGTTTATTATTATCTTTTATTTATGCTACAAAAGGGCTGCAGCGCTGTACATGACATACAGAATGCAATGATCCATGAAACATTACATGGCAGATAATAAACAAAATACAAAGACCAGATATACTGAATACACAAATAATATACAGATAACATGGTAATGCAGTTCAAAATATTTAAGGGACAGTGAGTGAGAGTGATGGCAATGACCAGTAGGGGCTTGCTCGTGAAAGATAATATCCTAAGGGGAAGACACAAAGACACTTGGCAGGGACTGGGGGAGTGGGGGGTGAAAGCAGAAACAAGGGGGTAAGGAGGAAGGCTTGAATAAAGAAAGACATCATTGTATTAAAAAGTGATCAGCAATTACTGCTATGGTTTCCATTATTATGTGAGCAGGTCTCAACAACTACATCAAAAATCTAGAAGACAGCATGCATAGTTAGAAACTGTCATATGTTGAGCCAAATTTTGTGCCAAGTCTCATACGATGTGCTATATCTGTTGTTGTGTGTGTGTGTGTATATATATATATATATATATATATATATATATGTGTGTTAACCCGTGCATGATACTCATGCATTCTAGTCAAATCAAGCTACTTAAGGTCTTAAAAAGGTTCTTGCCATGCATTTGGGCCTAGCCCAGGCCTTTTTAGAGGAAGAGCATTACTTCCCGACGCAAGCGCCCTTTTTAATGTGTGTTCATGAGGTAAAATTACCTCACGAAAATGAGTTTGACCCCTCAACTCGTAAATTTAGCCTTTACTACCCCTCCCACGGGGGGAAGGGGGATGATGGAAGTTAACTGACTTCACTAGTCTAATTTTTTTGTCAAATAATGTCAGTATACCAAATTCCAGGTCAATTGGATGAGCCCTTTCTGAGAAAATAGTTTTTTCCACACACACACACACACACACACTAACACAAGCCACTAGGCTTTTACTTTTATATATTAGACAATGCTAAGAATTTAGTAGGTCAGTGTATAACTCCGCCCAGCAGGTGGCGCTGCAGCTTGTTTTTTTTTCCCACACACAGACTAACACACGCCACTAGGCTTTTATATATATATATATATCTAAATAAATCTGGCACAAAGTATATTCTGCAGAGCTGTGCATTATGTCATAAGCACAACATTCAGCCATACCTTGTGCCAAGTGTATCAAATTGAGCCATGTCCTGTGCCACATCTAATATGCCAAATCTTACTTATTAAGTGTGAAATACAGAGCTATGCCTGGGGCTAAATTTAACATACATATATACGGTACCCAGTTTAATATGCAAACCCATATCTGGTGACTAGAATAATATGCACAACAATAGCTGGTGACCAGTTTAATATGCAGACCATTCTCCATTGGGCAGTTTAATATGCACACCTTTAACTGATGCAAAAGAAAAAGCACATTCTGACCTTAGCTAATTATGGTTCCCAAGCATCATTCTTTGGGTCTCGCTCACGCTTGTATTAGGTTTCTAAGCTGTTGGCTGATATCAATGTTTCTGACATGGTCTGACCTCTAGTTATCACAGAACTAAAGCCCACCTATGATTAACTCTTTGTGACTGGTGATAGCCAAGAACAGGTTCTTCCCCACAAAACCTCCTAAATCTCAGTGGAAACAAATCTACAAGGCTACACACAGGTATTAATGATCTATCTCCACGAGGGATATGTTTCTTGATGGAAATACAGAAAAGAACAAAACAGCACAACGTTTCAGGGGCAGAAGGTTGGCCGACCCAGAAACGTTGCGCTCTTTTCTGTGATTAAGTCAATAAACATCCCCCTATGGAGAGGAGTCACTAATAGCTATGTGCAGCCTTTGAACAATATTTTCCTTATCTGAAATCTTCTAGTCAAAGTTTAATGTATCACAGGCTGTTTTCTGGTCCGAGAGAGGGTGGAGGCGGAAGCAATGCAAATGGCACCATGAAAGTTAGGTCAAAGGCGTAGATGTAAATTCTTTTCAATTCTGAATCGGCAAGTAAGAGTCTCAGGACCTGTCTCCACTGTCATCTTCCTCATGGTGCTGCCTGAGGCAAGGTACTTAGTTCTGCTCATCATACATGTGCCATTGTGTGCAAATGGCAGTATTTGCATATAGTTTTATCTAAAAGGTAACAGGTCTTAAGTTAAATATAAGAACTCCACAAAAAATGGATATTATTATTTATTTATAAAGCATATTGAATAAAGAAAGACATTATTGCATTAAAATGTGATCAGCAATTACTCCAGCACTTTACACATGAAAAAAACCACAGTAATAAAACATTATTTAAAAGTAGTAAAAAAATTGTTTCCTCAACTAGTGCCATAAGAAAACACTACTCTCTTCTCCCATAGTAATCAGAAAATTATGCCTCATTGTTTGGGTAGGGCTGCATTGGGGAACTCTGTAGCTGCCAGCACTGGAACTGATACTTTTGATAGTCTAAGAAATGAAGGAAGTTAGGATAATAATTTTAGGTGTAGATTTCCTTTTCTACAGCAATAGGTTCAGAAATATTATTGAGGATTAAGATACCGCCTACTTCAGAATTTTACATTGACATGTGGGATTTATACTTGCATACATTTATTTAAATGACAAGTATCATGACAATGAATGTAAAATGTAGTGTTGGTTTCACAATTTCACGATTGTAATGATTTAAACATTCCCTCTATAAATACAGGATTATTTCCTAGCATTGCTCAAAAGAGCAAATCTGTACGGAACCACAGCAATCAATCAGCAACTAGATTTTAATGTTTAGTATAACACAAAGTAAATATTTGATTGGGTGCAATAGTTTGAGAACATATTTCCACTGCTGAGAAATGTTAGTAAATATTGAGTGGAAATCACAAAGAACTTGGCATACCATTGTGTAAACTGTCTAAATTATTTTTTTGTATGGCCCCCTTACAGCTATCCATGACATATGTTTTTATGTACATGTGTTTAAAATGTTCTTACTTTTGATCCAAAATTAACAACTTTTATTTGTTTCATTATCACTTCTCCTTTCAACATTATTATATGGATGTGCAATATGCTACTTTTAACAATAACATTCAATAAGATTTAAAAAAATATGTATTTTTTTTAAAATAATCAATTAATCATCTCAAATCATTCATTAATATTGACATAACATAAATAAATAACATTTCAAAATGAATAAATATTTCTTCACATACTAGTACAAATTAGTTTATTAATATTGCATTAAGATAGTAACATGTCATTTTTTTATTTTTTTTACAAACAGATGTTTATAAGTTTCACTTTGCTACACTCATCCTATTTATACTGTCAACACTTACTGAGTTTGTGTTGTCTGATCCCATCCATTTGGGAAGTGCAAAACTGGCATGTAAGGATTGAGGGAATACTCGAAAAGAATAACTCAAGCCTCACATGCTAGATGGACCATTCCACATAGGATGGGACGAGTCATCAACATTTGTGAGAAAGAGAAAGCATGGGTGGGCTGATTATGGGAAATGGGAGCCAAGTTCATAGTTAAATAGTTAAAAATAGTTCATGATTGTTCATTTATTGGTTTATTCTTTACTATTTCTATAGTTGTCAAAGAAGTACGGCTCAGTATTCGGCATTCAGTTGGGGTTAGAAAAGATGGTCATCCTGTGTGGTTATGATGCTGTCAAAGATGCTCTAATCAACTATGCTGAGGAATTTTCTGAAAGACCTGAATCACCACTGTTTGAGGAAACATCACGGGGAAATGGTAACTATTGATTTGAAAAGTCATTAGAAAACATAAGTTCAGAGTTTTGCGCTTGCATTAAAAACATTAAGGGGTAAATATATCAAGCAGCGAGTTTCCGGCAGGTATGAAAAGTGGAGATGTTGCCTATACCAACCAATCAGATTCTAGCTATCATTTTGTAGAATTTACTAAATAAATGTAATTACAATCTAATTGATTGCTATAGGCAACATCTCCACTTTTCAAACCTGTCAGAAACTCTAAATCTGCACAATAAGTCCTGCTATATGAATGAGAAATTCCAGTCCTTGCTCATATGCATTTTAAAATTGGCAACATACAGATGACATGAAACCAATTGTATTATTTGTGATAATAGGTACAAACATTCTAGGGAAATGGCTCTGGGTAACAGACATCTGCAGGAGGGATGTGAAATGGATAGTTCAAAGTGAAATTATAGGGGGTACAATCTATTTAAACTTCTCTGTATACGGTATATCAATCTAAAGGAAGCTGGTTTATGGTGACAAGGGTAGATATAGTTAGGTGTTACTGTAATGCATGGTATGCATTCTTGTAGGTATTCGTTTCTGCTCGGGGGTATAATTAGATGTTTGGGGCCACATTGAATTTTTTTTATAGGGCCCACAAGGTTTCATGGGAGGGATACCCACCTCCTCTAACTACACTGCTCTCCACTCTGCGCTTCACTTCTGCACAGAGAGGAAAGGAACACCACAGTTTCCATCCCAGTAGAGTTCAAATTGGGAGCCTTAGAATGCTGACTCCTGAGCAAGACATACTGGGGCTACAAAATCCTTGCGGTGCACACAGTCACACAGCACAGAATGGATTCAGATTCCTTCTGACTGCAGGCAGAGGGGAGCAGGACCTGGTGGTGGGCAGACTGTGACATTTAGTTGTTAGGTGCAACTGTCATTTTGGTGACATTCATATATTAGCATAAAGATTTTCAGAAATACAGTTGAAATAAGTGTAATGTAGTGAATTTTATTTATTCTATTCAGGTATTACCTTTGGTCATGGTGAGAGCTGGAAAGTCATGAGACGATTTGCTCTTTCAACATTACGAGATTATGGGATGGGGAAGAAAAGCCTAAAAAACAAGATCAATGATGAATGTGAAAGTTTAATGCAGATATTTAGATCTTATGAAGGTGAGTGTCTGCTCTTGTGCATATGATGGCTGGAATACACTATTACCATTTTGTTAGCATTTTATTTTCTTCATACTAATTAGGTCACCTAAAAGGCATTTTTTGTCCAATTTATGCTATCATTCCTTATGATGTAACACCCCTAGTTCCTTAATTAAAAATATATCTCCACCTCTGAACCTCACAAGTTCTGGTATGTCCATCCTATAGTCAGGAGAAAAACACTGTACCCCAAGAAGTGGTCTGACAAGCAAATAGTGTTATTTTCATTCAGCTGTATGGAAGAAACACTCCACACTAGACACCAATAGTACTTATAAAATACCCCCAATACATCTAATTCATACCAGATATCCTATATGCTCTTATCTGTGTTGCTGAGTGCTCCCTCAGTAGTAATTTGCTCAGGCTTTGAGCACTATAATTGGTCCACTTTGGGGGAGGAAGGCTACATTAAAGATTTTAATGATGTATTTAATACTTACATAGCACTGCAAGATCCATGCTGAAGATCTTCAGTATCAACATGAACCTATGAACAAATAGTAGAGTACCTGCAAGTGATGCTTATGTTAACGTAGGTGTTAACGTTAAGGTGTAACTGGAGATATGGCCTACTCAGAATACTGTACTTCAGTTGCACTTGCTCTCAGAGCTGTAACTAGCAATTAAAGCTCCTGGGGCAAGAACTATCATGGATTCCCGCCACTCCTCAACTGTAACCCAATTGATCTTAAAAATTTATGTGCCTGCACCCCCCTTCAGCTTTGCGCTCTGGCCAGCTGCCCTTCACGTACAATCTGTGTTATGGCTCTGCTTGCTCTATCCCGATCCTAAAGGCTCTGTGGGAAACAATGAACCAAAATATCCCAGGCACAAGGCAATGTAAAGTCTGGACAAATTAATCAAAAATAAGATATAATTGTGGTGGATAATGGTGGTATAGTGACCAAACTGTAAACCAGTAATAATCAAACTATATATTAAGGTAAACAGTTGACAAATCCAAGTGCACTGGATAGCAAAAGTTTAAAATGACAGAAAATGCTGGGATGAACAGTATCAATAAGAAACAGCATTACAACTTCATATAAATACTACAGATGAAAAAGTCTCATATAAATGTTGTGTATTCAAATATAGAGGAATAAACAAATCCAAATCCAGCTATATATATTAATCCATCTACTGGGCTCACATTGTAAACATAATACAGTGTTGAGCTCAGATTGTAAACATAATGCAGTGTTGAGCTCAGATTGTAAACATAATGCAGTGTTGATTTAAGACTTAATGTCCCTCTGGGGGCATGTAAAAATGGTCTGAAAGATCCAAACTTGTTAAGTGGTTAAGAACCGATAAAAATAAGCATGGCTCAAGGTTCACAGTCTAGGAACAAAGTCACAGCTAGCCCGCTGAAGCCAGTATAAGATACATCCACAACCGTATATTGATAGGGATAAAATCTCCACTTACAGGTAGCGATGATGGCAGCTGAAAGGTTGCAGGACGGAATGTGGCTCGGAGATTGCGGTCTACTGAGACGTCCTTCCTTTTTTCCTCTGCGATTCGTACAGATGTGTTTGGCTGCTGTGTGCTTGCATTTTGTGCTTCGTCCTTTGTGCACGCGCTGATTGGCTTCGATTGTCTGTTTCGATAGTAATAGGAGTGGGTGAACAGAGTAGGTAAAGCTCATGAGCTAAATGATAATTAAGCCCAATATCTACGCGTTTCGCCCTTAAAGGCTTCGTCGGGATGTCTGGATTAGAATTGAGTGTGGAGTAAAGTTCTCCCAATTTGAAGGGAGACTTAATTAGCATATCATTTGTCATTGGTCCTCTCAAGCGGTTGCCATTTAGATGGGGCCATGCTGGGCAGCTCATTTTTGCCCTATAAGTCACATATTTTAGCCCAAATAAAGCAAATTCTGTAGTGTGCAGATAGTCTTAATTTAGAGTGACGGTTAAAGGGAATTCTGTTCTTATAAATAATATTCAGCATAATACATGTAAGCACATGGTGATACATAGTTGAATGTGTGAATATCTAGCAAAAAAACATTAAATATAAAGAACAAAAATAACCACATGAAGATGTTACACATGCAGGTCAGGTATATCTGACAATTCTTCTTAATTAGTGATATTAGAGAAGTCCACTGCAGTATTGTAAGGATGTGCATTAATTGCCGCTGGTGGCATATAAAAGACAGTGAAAATATAAGACAGTGGCAGATATAAGACAGCAGTAAGTACAATTAAAGAAAAATGTTGGTATCGAACTCATTGTTAAGACAATGAGGTGCCAAGGTCTTAAGGATATAAATCCACTAAGTTTATGATTTTGAGATTAATTTGATAAAATCCCCTCCCCGCCATGGTTTCTTAACCTTACTAATCCCCAAAAAGAGGAGTTTGGTAAGGTCATGTTCATGATGTTCAAGAAAATGCTCCCTATATACTGGTAGCCACAGGGGCATTGCAGGAGGTAGACTACACCTGTTGAGTCACAGGTCAGCTTGTTCATAATTTTGAAGCTTTCCCCAGTAGCAGTAGACATGATATTTGTCACTGGTTTGGTAGCTATAACCTTGCTGGTTTTGCATGCTATACATCTATTACAATAGTAAAATTCTGTGACCCTTTCATTTATCCAAGTTCCTTCATTATTACGTATTGTAATCTCTGGTGGAATGATACTTTGTACCAAGCTGTTTTTCAGATTTTTGGCTTTTTTGTAGATAAAGGATGGCTTAGAGGGGAGAATCTTTTTTAATTCACTGTCACCTAAGAGGATGTGCCAATGCTTCCTGATGATTTGTTCCATCTTTTTGTGGCCCCTATTGTATTTCATTATAAAGGGAAGGACTGTTTTGTTTTGGTCAGGGTTAGTGTTTTGACATTTCTCCTTCTTAGTGAGAAGAGTCTCCCTGTTCATCTCCTAAAGTACCGAATAAGCACCTTCAATTTCCTCTTATTTGTAATTTTTTGAGGAACCTACTCTTAAGAATACAGGCTTGTTCATCATAGTGTACCAGGTTTGAACAGTTCCGCCTTAGTCTTGTGAACTGGCCATTTGGTATATTTTTGAGCAAGTTCTTGTGATGGCTACTGTTTGAGGTATAAAGGAATTGGAATCGACTTTCTTAAAAAAAGTTTTGGTTGCAAGTTGGCCATTTTCTACAAAAACGATAAGGTCTAGAAATTTTACCATGTGGTTTGCTGATATTGCTGGTAAACACAATGTTCAAATTGTTGTCTTTAATGTAGTCAATGAACTGTGTTTGCACAATTGGACATGAATTTCCTGCCCACAGCAGTCCCGCGAACTTGCCTGTAGTAGTTCCCACTGGACCAGAAGTAGTTTCGGTACGGAACAAAATCAATGCTCTCAATAAGGAAGTCTATTTGTGCCTATGGAAGGCCTGATTCACTTTCCAGTATGTCTCTGGTGTGTCTGCACCCTGCTTTGTGTTCAATAATAGTGTAGAGGGATACCACGTTACATGTCATAAGAAAAAAATCTGGTTCCCATTGGATGTCCTTCAAAATCTCAAGCAAGTGGCCCATGTCTCTAAGATAGCTTTTTTGTCTGGGTACTAAAGGCTGTAAGTAACAGCCAATATATTCTGAAAGGTTAGTAGTTAGGGAGCCAATTCCACATACTATCAGCTTCCCCTGTGGATTGGTAAGTGATTTGTGGCTTTTTGGAATCTGGTAAACTACAAGTAATCTGGGATGCTTAATTGAAAGGTAGTGGTATTCGTTTTTGTTAAGTATACTGTGCATCGCTGTTTTGTGTAGAAGGCATTCTAATTCTTTTTGATATGTAGTTGTAGGGTCTATAGTTTTTCATCAGTGGGAAACAAGTGTAACATATGAGGAATTTGAAATTCCAGGTTGTTTTACTGCACATGTGAAGTTAAGAAGTCTCAATTTTTCTCTCGAAAGTTGAACCACAGAAGTAAACCTACAGCTGAAAAACTATGGCTCTAGGTATATGGAGTTGCATGCATCTTAAGATACGTGCAACTGAAATTACAGTGTAGCTATGCAGCCACATCATGGTAAGCTCTAAGTGTATCTTGATGCACCTGGAGAAAAGATACAGTAGTCATCATCATAAACTTGATAGTGATATCTGCCTTAAATATACTGGTGTAGGTAGGTTAATGGTATGTGAGGGCTAGTGGGTGGCATTAATGTTATGTGGGAGCTATTAATGCAATGTGGGTTCTTTATTTAATGTGTATGTTATTAATTTATTGTTGAGGCTGGTTGGTTGTAAAAATTACAACTCGTTAAATGTGAATGCGATTGATTTAATGTCAGTGATGGATGATGGGAAATCATTATTTATTTATACAGCGCCACCAATTTCACAGCGCTGTGAATGACATATATACTCTCTATATCAGTCTCTGCCCCATTGACGCTTGCAGTCTAAATTCCCACACACACACACACACACACTTCAGCAGTAAATTTATCTACTAGTATGCTTTTGGAGTGTGGGAGAAAACCAAAGATTCCAGTTAAAACCATGCAACATGTGGAGAACATCCATACTCCACACAGATAATGTCCTGGTCAGGAATCTAAATCATAGGCTCATTTCATAAATATTAATGCTATTTGATATCAGGGCTGGTTAGTCATGGGTTTATTTATTAAACATAAATGCTATAAATGTAATCTTTAGGTCAGATAATGGGATGAAAGCCTAGAGAGTTCACTCATTACTTGGCTTTCCAGGAGGTGAATAGTACTTATCTGTTTTCCAAGTGAGGCCCCGACATTACAACATTTAGACAAGACACCAGCAGCAAGAGGTAGTGAAAATTACAAGAACAATTTTCAGAGAGCAGCTGTGGAGCACATATTCCAGTTTTCATAGTACAGTCCAGGTTTTGAGGGACAATCAAATTTATCATATGGCTGTGTCTGACAAGGACTGAGGACAATGCTCAGTGAGGGGTTGAGGAGACAACTGACTAAAGATGGGTCAGTGAAGAGACCAGTAGAAGACTTAGTGTGAGGCTTGTATGTATCTGGCAGAAGATCAAAGACAAGTGACCAGTTGAAGACAGGAGGGTTTCCCGTCCCTGAATTTGAACATGTGACCACAGTGCCTGACTGAGGAGGCAAACTGAGAATTCATGTTAGACCACTTAGCACTTTTCTTCTTAGTGGCTGAGCTGTCCACTGCTTAGAAAGGGTCCAAGAAATGAGTTAGTGTCTTGAATGGGGCCTATGTATTTGTTGCTTTCATTAGACATGTGGTATTTTGCTGTGAATTTACTGATAATTAAAGCTCATTTATTTTTCAAAAGTCTGAGTTTCCTGGGTTATTTGTATATAATTGTTTATTGTATAGTGACCCTGTTGTGCACCTAAACACTATAACACTTACGTCTAACTTATGATCTTTTCCTGTCACAACATATTTAACTTTAACTATTGCTAATTAAACTTAATGATTAGTTGTGCTGAGGTCTAGCAGACTTAGGTGCAGTGGTTGATCTCAGCACATCAGTGTAATGTCTGGCTGATTTGATGGATGGAGTGTGGGATGAAAGAGAAGTCGTATGAACAATTGAGAAGCATATTATATTTGTCACCCTCTGACATGATTGTCATGGACACTGTAGTGTTATCTTTTACTAGTGATGCCATACTTAGATAAAGATATCTTTCACAGCTGTTTATACAAGTATTCATATCACTTATGTATTCTAATATATTATATTCCTATACGTACATTTTTACTTTTTCTCACTACTATTATTGCTCATTTTAAATGTAAAAATCTATTTATTCTATTTTCAGGAAAACCCTTTAATAATCTGACCATCATTAACACTGCTGTAACCAATATAATAGTGTCCATACTACTCGGTCATAGTTATGAATATGATGATCCCACCATACTGAGGCTCATGAAATTAAATAATGAAAATTTCAGGATCCTGGAAAGCTCGATGGTCAAAGTAAGTATTCTGACTCAATGAATTTTAAATATGTCAAATGTATTTTCTTAAATTCATGTTTCTCCAATGAAAATATATCATCTGCAAATATTTTGATTCATATTTTGTTGCTTTATAGCTGAAAAACATATGAACTTATCAGTATTTCTGCTACTCCTTACTTTTAGCTACAACAATGTTGCTGCACTATGCAAACAAAGTGAGAAACAGAAGATCCAACAAGTTTCATTGCAAATATTAAGGGAGAGAGGAGAGAGAGCTCAGTCATCTATGTTTTCAAACTAATCTAATAGATGCCAGCTAACAAGTACATAGGCTACAATTTAGTTGAATATTTGGTTATTCTTCAAAATAAGGCAAGTTAATAAAAATTAATATCTCTCCATTGCTAAGATGCCATTTAAGACTTTGTGAACATTCCTTTTAAGTTGGCATATATGCCTAGGAGATGTTATGTCCACTTCCCCAGCAGGTTGGGTATGAATGGTCGACAGTGAAAATGTCTACAGTCATAAGGTCAACAATTATAAGGTTGACAGTCATAATGCTACATGTTCAGAAGGTCGACAGAGTTAAAATTTTGACATGTAAAAAATGTGTACAGGGTTGTAAAGTCGACCGTCAAAATGTCGACATAAATCACTAGATTTAAAATGGCAGTACATGAAAAAAGAAACAACAGCCGGCAAGAAATGTTAAAAAACCCAAAATAAACAAACTGTGTGCCTCTCCCAAAAACAGCTTAACCAACTGTAGTGCTGCCAGCCTAGGATGGTACTAGCAAAATCTGAGGGGGAAAAAAACAACGGGGTGCCCCATTTTTATGATTACCAGCACTTGGCTTTGTCAGACAGGGCTGGTGACACTATAGCAGGGAAACCTGCAGTGAGTGGGTCCCCCTGCTATAATACCAAATCAGTCCCAGGTTAGTCAGCACAGGGTTGGATTACCTAGGGAAATCAGGTCTGCACAAAAAAAAAATGCAGACCCCCCGTAAGTATAGCCAGCCCTGTGTTGAAAGCAAAATGGCTTTTCCCAAACCACTGTGGCGGTCGGTGTGGCTTAATAATTATTTGGTAGTAGAAATCTACTTTGTCCCAGGTGCACTACAGGTCTCAGCCTACCCAGGCTTACATCAAGTGTTGGGGCAGCACGGTGGCTAAGTGGTTAGCACTTCTGTCTCACAGCTCTGGGGTCATGAGTTCAATTCCTGACCATGGCCTTATCTGTGAGGAGTTTGTATGTTCTCCCCATGTTTGCATGGGTTTCCTCTGTGTGCTCCGATTTTCTCCCACACTCCAAAAACATACTTGTAGGTTAATTGGCTACTATTAATATCGAACCTAGTCTCTCTCTCTGTCTATCTGTGTAAGTTAGGGAATTTAGACTGTAAGTTCCAATGGGGCAGGGACTGATGTGAATGAGTTCTCTGTACAGCGCTGCGGAATCAGTGGTGCTATATAAATAGATGATGATGATGATGGTACTGTAGACATTTTCACTGTCAACTTTTCAGCTACATCCCTCCCCAGCACTGTAAATGTATGGAAATCCACAGTCACAGGTAGGTGACGCTTTCTGAGGTCTTGGAATGTGGTACTTTCAAGGATAGAGGAATTAAGTTTTATGACTGGTAGTCATCTTAGCGGTACAAATAACACTGATAGTTAGTGTAACGAAATGATATGTCCGATACTGACATGCCGACAATAAATATAGACTCACCATAATAATGACACCTCAAGTATTCAACAGTGTTTTCTTACATTCTCAACACAACAAAGCACGGCACTGCATTTTCAAAGAGCAACTGTCCTATTTGTGATTTTAAAGCGGCAATGCTAGGTCCCACCGCATTAGGGTTAGTGTTAGGGTTAGGGACTGGGACTGCGACGCGGCATTGGCACTTTAAAACCAGTAATATAGAGATGCTCAGGCTCAGTTTTCTGAAAACTGAACCCCCCGGACTTCGCCAAACCGAGTACCGAGCCGAGCCGTCTCTGTACTTTCCTGCTTCCTTGGATCTGAATCGAGGCAAAACAACATAATTTTCGCCATTGGATCTTGCGGGTTTTGGATTCCATAAGTACCTTCCTCCCTAGAAGATCCAGCACCGTTGCTCACACAGAAACAGGGGTAGTTCTTTCTCACTCTCCAGTCTTAATGTCTCAATGACATTAGTTAACAGTCGTTTCCAGTCAGTGCCATTGCTCATACAGAAACAGGAGGGGTAGCAATGTTCTTGTCACTTGACTGGAAACGACTGCAAACTAATATCATTGAGGTTAATAATAATGCAGGAACCAAAAAAACACAAATTATGTGATTTTAGCATTTTTTAGCAATTGTTTTTTTTTAAAAAAAAGATCCTAAACCACACCAAGAGCAAAACACATGAGGGCAGTTTTGCCTAAACCAAAACACGAAGTTAATACAGATCCAAAACCAAAACCCAAAACTCGGGGTGAGTGAACATCCCTATAGTAATAGGATGCTCACTGTTTAAAATGACGTCAAAATGCCGTGCCGTGATTTGTTGTGTTCGGAATCTAGGTGAACACTGTAGGATACTTCAGATGTCTTTAATATGGCGAGTCTATATTCATTTATTGTTGAGCATGATAGCATTGGATATGTGCTGTCCTTACACTAACTGTCGGTGTTGTGAGTATCGTTTAAACATACACAACCCAAACACAGTACCTTGGATAATATTATGCTTAAAATATTGTTCCCATTTGTCCCTAAATCAACCATATCTGTATTCCATACCATTGTAATATATAATTATTATCTACATTATCAGATAAAACTGGGTACCTAAGTTGTCTTCATTCCATTTAAAACTGTATAATACAGTAATTCTAAAAAAGTGTTTTCAGTAGTATATTGGTTTTTCTCAGATCCAGATCAGAGAGTACTAACCACATGTTCTCAGTGTATCCCTGTTTATAGAGAGCTAGTGGTGCATACTAATGGCGCCTGGCTGTTTTAGACCATCAATGATTTCAGCACATATTTGAATCATGTAAATGCAGCAGAGCGAACCACGTAAGACCCAGCCACTTACACCATTTGTATGTGAATGGGGTGCAGTTAGAAACAATCTGCGTGATCTTTGTGCATGGCAACAGGCACAGAGTCACATTTAAATATCTTAAAAATGTGTATATCATGCTAGGCAAATGTCAGTACAGTAATAATAATACTAATAATATATCAATGTGTAAGACACCTGGATTAGTTAATGGTCAGGATGAAACAATTATTTTTTTATTTTCATTTTAAGTGTTACAATAGTTATCCCTCGGTGATTGGCTGGCTACCTGGGAGTCACAGAAAATTTTTAAAAAACAGAATCGAGATGAAGAAGTTTATAAGAGAGAAATTTACAAAACAGAGGAAAGAACTGGACATGAATAATCAGAGTAATCTTATTGATTCATTCCTTGCCAAGCAAAAAGAGGTATGTATTGAGTTTAGGTGCATGGGTGGTTTTTACTGCTTTTTTTTTGTCCTTAAGATCTACTTGTACATATGTAAAAGTAGAATTCAGTAATCAGTGATGCAGTCAAGCATCAATTTTTTTAATTAACTCCTTTCTGATTTTTGTTGTATTCGCTCTGAAGATTTTATTAATAATAATAATAATAATAATAATAATATTATTATTATTATTACCGGACAGTGGAGAAAACAGGACATACATAAAACAATGACAAACGGGGGCAAGGCAGACAAAATACTTGCAGGCATGAAAATAAAGCCTAAGGTAAAGACCTACTCGTGAGAGTTTACATTTTAATTGGAATAGAACACAGCTGGAACAAGAGGAATTACTGTGGCTCAGAGTGGAGATTGGGTCAGTTGTGTTGATACATTAGCATGAGTAGTATAGGTGGAAAAAGGGTAAACTCTGATAAAGAGTTTAAGGCTGTAGTAGAGTCTAGTCTGATTGGTTGCCATAAGGGAGAAGTTGATTACCAGAGGCAAGACATGACACAGGTAAGAGGTAGATCTAAGAGGGTGAGAGGAGTGTATATTCAGATGATATATGAGATGTACAAAGATTTGAAATGTATGAAGAAGCGGTGGAGTTGTTGAGGGCTTAGTAGGTATGGGTATTTAATTTGAATTGGACTTTGGAGGAAGCATGTATAGGGATTTGCAAAGTGGTGTGGCATATGTGAAGCTGTTCGAGAGGAAGATAAGTCTTGCAGCGGCATGTAAGATGGATTTAAGCAGCGATAGATGGAAATGCCTGATAGGAGGAGGTTGCAGTAATCAAGGCGGCAAATAATAAGTGAGTAGTTAAGAGTTTTGGTAGTAGCTTGGCTAGAAACAGGAAAATCCTGGAAATATTTCTAAGGCAGAGTTGACAGGACTAGGTAAGACTGGATGTGACACCAAGGCAGGGTGCCTGGCAAATTGTGGTGTTATTGATAGTGATGGAGATTTGAGGGTTGGTAGTGGTTCTGGGATCAGGAAAAATAAGCGCTATTTGGGAAATGGTGAGCTTTAGTTAGCATTGAGAGCTTCATGTGGAGATTGCAGAGAGACAGCTCGTTAGACAAGATAGTACGGGAGATGTCAGGGGAGGATAGATTTGGGTGTTATCAGTGAAGAAGTGGTACTAGAGGAAGAATGAGCAAATTAGTTCCCCTTGAGAAGCGCTATATAGTGAAAAAGGCAGAAGACAAAGAACAGATCCTTGTGGAACTCTAACAAAAGTAGGAGTGGAGGGGGAGGGGGGTTCCAGAGGCAGAGACACTAAAGTTGTTGTTCAATAAGAATGAATTAACCAGAAAAGAACTGTGTGACAAAGGCCAGCGGAGTGAAGGGGGTGCAGAAGTAGAGGATGATCAACAGTGTGGAAGGCAGTAGAGAAGTACAAGAGGGTGATTAAGGAGAAGTAAATTTTAGACTCTGCTTTAGCAGATCATTGATCACTTTTGTGGGTGCAGTCTTGGTACAATATTGGGATTGGAAGCCTAATTACAGAGTTGAGAATGATGTGCGAGGAGAAAGTGAGCTAGACAGTTGAACACCAGTAGCTGCAGTAGCTTGCAGGCAAAGGGTAGGAGACGAATAGGGCAGTAGTTGGAGAGACAGGTTGGGTCACAATCGGGTTATTCAAAATTGGAATCTCTTCAATATTGGTAACAATCAAATATCGGATTTTTTGATGCTAAGATAACATTGAACTACTGCCTATCTACAACATATTATTGGAACAATTCAAATTAGGGTGAATTTCTGCTACAAAAACTATTAACTTTGTTATAAGTCTGGTCAATGAGCAAATATCGGTGGACTGTTGTTGCTATTAATATCTGAAAGCTGGAACTTTATAACTCCATTTGAGGAGATATTATTAGATCTTTAAAGATTTTTATGAATGGACTCTCTATTTATTGCAATATTTGTTGTATGTGTATTTGCCTTTTATTATAATTGGGTTATTAAAAGTTATAAACTTTTCGCAATGCACGTATTTGTGTCGTGGCTATACATGCACTATTGCAAATCCATTTTTTAATAAGTTTGGGCCGCAGGGAGTCAGTGTAGTGACTGGTGGAGAGAGGGACTGCAGTGGGAGTGAAAAATAAGATGGACAGTGGCATTGAGGATAGATTGTCCCCTAGAATGTAAGCTTGCGAGCAGAGCCCTCTTACCTCTCTGTCTGTATGTATTACCCAGTATTGTTTTATTACTGTTTACCAATTGTATAGAGCTATGAAATTAGCTGGAGCTATACAAATAAATTTTGATGATGATAATATGTGCTCTATCAATCACAAAATCACCAATTCTCATAAATGGAGCTGTGACAGGATGGACCGCCTATGCCACCCTGTCTGTTGCATTGCTAGGGACTGGTTTGTCTTACCTTGCCCCGTCCCCTTTTCGTAATCCCAAATACGCCCTCTAATGGCAGTAGGAGGCTTGAGCTGCTGCCACCAATGGACTTCTTAATGGTATCCAGAACGACATCCTTCCTGGTAACTGTCGCTGCTAGTGTACCCCCTTGCTGGTACACCCGGGCTAGTACTCCTGACCTCTTGCCTTCAGATCAGGGTTGGTGTAGATGGTACCCCTGGCCTATCACACTGGCCAGAGCTGCAGGTAGCAGGCTAAAGTTTGCACTGGAAAACTGGGTCCAAACCTCAGAACAGGCAGCAATGGATTAGATTTAGGTCTAATCTGTAGGTCACAGGAATTACAGCAGAGAAGAAGTTGTTAAAGCAGGATCTTGTAGCAAATGATGTTTATTAACTCAAGTAGTCCTAATTAGGACAGCTAACCGCCAGTCTGTGGTACTAGCGGTCTTTAAAAAAGTACAGATGGTATAATAATGATACATTTCAGTACAAACCAGTGCTCTTTTATACACATTCTGACACACATGTCAACAGCGGCAAACGCCGCACCTGTTCCTATGTGGCTCCGCCACATCTGAAATATTAGATCAGATCTCAGGATCTAATCTAATCTTGCATCTAACACAATGTAACTTACAAAAGTCAAACTGTGAGTTCCTAAAACTTGCTGTGATTATCTGCATCCTGTTTTAGAGACAGAGGAAACACAACAGCAAGTCTAATTAAACCTTCCAATGCCTTCAGGTAATAGAATGTGTTTGACACTCACACATCAAAAGGTCTAATTAACACAAGATTAACATGGGGTCCTCTCTTCAGACATTTGCAGAATATACACTTTCTCCCCTGGCATAGGCCTCAGATTAAATACATTTCCTATACCAAAGTACACACAATATAAAAAATAAGTACATTTCAAATACACAGTATCAAGAATCAGTACATTTCTAACAATATAAATTGGCACACTGTGCTAATTATTGTAATATATTATTACAATAAGTTATTTATAAGTGATCCAGCCACAGGAGCATTCGCAAGCAGCCAATAACAAGGGTTTGTTAATGCTGGGGACCACCATCTGCTATTTGCATCTACCCCTGACCAATAATATAGCATTCTCATGCCCAAATGCATCTTTGTTCCAGTCTGTGCTGTGTTTGCAGCTAATGTGGTAACACCCCTCTCCCACCTATCCAGGCGTAAGTGGCACAAGCATGCAAATATTCATGTGCCCACTTTCCAAGGCATGTGCAGAGTGACTTTATGCAAGATACACTATGCATATTGGCGCAGTACACTTTCTGCATCAGCCTCTTAGTGTCGAGGCTTCTAATTAGTCAAGAACAGTGGAACATATAATAGGGCTTTGTAAGAGGCTGGATGGTTAGACTTGGATAGCAATATTTCACATGATATGAGATAGGCCTGATAAATTGTCAGAGGTCCCCTAAGTGATTTGCATTACACATGTTCCTTCCTAGTGACAATGCACGGCATAGACACTTAAGGCTTAAGTATCTTTCTCAGTGACCCAAATTGGTTAGTCCATGTTACTTATCTCTGATTGTAGAGCTATCAGTACTAAACTAGACAAGGCAGGAGATATAACAAGCCTTACTCTTCTTCTCCATGGAAGGAGAAAGCAGTAGGTTTAGGTAATTTAATTACACTAGGCTGAAGTACAGATTTACATAATTATTGAAACCTGTAGGTACACAACCGTTGGCTCCACAACCCCAGCCCATCTTATAGGCACACTACTTTTACACAGACCATTATCTAGTCTTGCTAACTTTTACAAATGTGTATAGAGTATAAATGTGTTGGGCCTGTTTGGGGGTGTAAGGCTTGTTGTTAGACTATTGTCCAATTGTTACACAATTGCATGCTACAACATTGTCTGATATGAGACAGTTGACCATGTAGAAAGATCCAGAGGGGATCTCGGATGGTTGATGTCAACCATCCAATACATTTTTGAGCCAAATTTTTCTAACCCTAAAATCTTTCATTTACTAATGTGTGACACCTGGATTTTTTTTTTATTGATTTCCATGCTTGAAAAAAACCCTAACTTTTTTATTTTGTATGTGTATAATGTAAATATTAAAATGCATTTATAAAAATATTCCTGTTACAGAACTTTATTAAATGTCTATGGTGATGTTAGCTACAGTACAATAAATATGAAGATACGAACCATTTGGTCCATCTAGTCTGCCCATTATTATCCCTGAAAACCCCAGACCTTATTTTCTCCTTAGTCTTTTACAGGTTTGTTTATTATATTTATTTATTTGGAATTGCCTCTTGTCTATACCACTCATGTTTATATTCTCCTAGTAGATTAGCCTCTATCACCTTTGTCCATTAGCAAATTCACCTACCCACTAACCATTTGGTGAAGTCATTTTTCTCAAATTTATGCTACATGGCTTTATCCATTGTTTACAAAGACTTTTATATTTATATTATGCAGGGAAAGCCAGAATCTACTTCGTATTACCATGATAACAACTTAACCGAACTGGTCGTCAATCTGTTTGCTGCTGGAATGGAAACGACTACAACTACTTTGCGATGGGGCCTCCTGCTAATGATGAAATACCCTGAAATACAAAGTAAGACATGACTATGAAACATGATATTAATGTTTTGAGATAGATTTGACATGTCGTCCCTGGTTAACCTTCGAATGCAATGTGAATGCAATTAGCGGTTTTTAAAAATTGGACAGAAATAGCATGCACATAAGCTCGTATTCAAATGTCAAGAAATTTTTACATTTGAATATGGGTAGAAGTACGCTGTGAATATACGGTACTTGCCATATGCAGACGGACAGAACACACTGCAGGATGCACACAATGCATATATGCAATATAAAGTCCCATCAAAATTAAATACATTAACAGTAATTGTACATGAAATACAAATATCAAGATGTTATTAATGCTTACTGTATGTAAAATGCATCTTCTTAGTTTCTTCTACTTCCAAATACATGTTCTGGCATGCCAATGCTTCAGTCATTACTAGCAATCGGTACTTTCCCCTGCCCTGTAGCTGTTGCAAGTGATATGGCTAAAAAAAACACATACCAAGATGTCCAGAGATTGAATCGGATGAACGTGCATGTGCTTGACCTCGGCACACCCTCACTGTACATTTCTGACGTTCGTCCGACCCTTTTCTCCCCCGTTCCACCCTTCAAACCATCGGCTGTTGGAAGTGTAATTTGCATTTGGTCCTGAATTGCATAGATTTGCGTTTCCTGGCATAAAGTTCGTTTCTGAGCATGTGTAGAGCAATTTCACACAAGATACGGCACGCAATGAGACCGTTTCATTTACTGTGATGTATCTGTCTATGAATGATCATGTTATGGTGTCATTGTCCATATGTGTTAGAATTCAAGAGATGTCTCCTTTTCACCTGACAGAAAAAGTGCAAAATGAAATTGAAAGAGTGATTGGATCAGCTCAACCACAAATAGAGCATAGGAAAGAAATGCCGTACACTGATGCCGTCATCCATGAAATTCAGCGATTTGGGGATATTATCCCTGATAGTGTCCCACATGCCACTTCTCAAGATGTCACATTCAGAGGATATTTTATTCCAAAGGTGAGTCCACATTTCTTCAGCAGATAACAACAAGGAGAAGGCCCTGATATATTTTTAAATATGAAATGCCCATATCTGTGTAACTGTTTCTGTATATAATCCACATAAATGCATTGACTACAGGTAGATGATCCTCCCCCCATTTATCTCTGGGCCTGTAATTAATATACAGTGTCATGCAGCAGACCCTCCGACCTGCTTACCATGGTTTTGCATGCTTACCTGGCCTACACCATCAAGGGTCCCCAAAACGTTAATGCACGCAAATGCTCAGGTTTCAGGTCTGCGCATGGTTTTCAGAAATAGTCTAATTAATCACCACCAGCTATTTAAGGCACCTGGATGCTACAGAGTGCCATATCTTTGTGTCCTGTGACCTGAGTAGTTGCTGGATTGGTTGGCTCCCTGTGTCTCAGTATCCTTGTATCCTAGCATCCTGTATTTGTATCTCTGCAATTGTTCCAGGTATCCAGCCTCCTTACGCCAGGGGCGGATCTAGAAAACTACTGTACCCGGGGCTATTTAGGGGGGGGGGATTTAGGCCCCGCCCCTTTCTAACCGTTTAGGCTGCCGACGGCTGCACAGTATGTGCAGGTCCGTCCAGCAGTGACAGGTAGGGACAGTGTGCTGCCCGGCTGCTCTGATTGTGTTTTAATCCGCCACTGCCTTAAGCTTCTAAGTTAATACTGGTATGCTGTATTCTGATCATCCTCTCCTGTCGGTCTTGTATCCATATGTAGAACCGCAACCTGCGGGGTGATGCAGCAAAGTCCAAACCGCCTTGTGAGGATCCCTGGCGAAAACCTTCACCTGGTTAAATTCTGCGCTTCCGTGGTGGGTGGAGTCAAACCACGTAGACCATGAAGAATCCTATAGTCCCACTTAGATTTGTGGCACACAGCATTAATGCAAAACACATATAGGCTGTGGATGACATGTGCGGTTGTTCAGTGATGGTTGTACTTGCTGTATTACATGATCACCATCTATGAGGGACACCTTTGTGACCAGCAGCTAGAAGGGGTTCTTTTGTACAACGGCAACACCATGTTGCACTGCTATACAAATTAAAAATGTGTAGACAGTCAGAGGCAAGTGTGTGCTCTAGCTTAAGCTAAAATTGCAGTGTAAAAATAAAGCTGCTCAGCTTTTTTGTGCTTCATGTGCCCTATGCAGACAGCATTCTTCCTGCATGCAACATCATACCATGGTTTGACCAGGTGTAAATGTACATCCCTTTGTTTGCTTTGCTGTTAACTCTAAATGAGGCATATTTATTTTTAAAATTTAGGAAATATAAATTCATATAATGAAGAAAAATGAGATTGCAGAAAATAATAAAGACTGGAAATTTAAGGAGGAATATATGTTAGATATAAAGAAAGTACTATCCGTTTTAAGTGTGTTTTGACAAAGACAAGATTTGACCCTCCAAGAAGTTGAAGGGCCACAATGAGGAAGGAGGGAAAGCACACTGCACTCCCTCTGCCTCCGTTATGCAGCGTGACCTCCCTGCTTCACGTGAAGTCAATCGGCTGGACCATTCTACCTAATTCTCTGCTCAGCTGGTGAAGGCTTGGTGGGCTGCTGGTGGCCCGTGGGTTACCTGCTGCCCACAACTGATCTAAGCAATGCAGGGTACACTTGATAAATAAGGTAAAGAAATAACAACAGTAGATGTAACAAAAAGAAATTATTTAGAAATCTGTGTTCTTATGTCACAGCTCCCTAATTATGAAGCGGTTTTCATAGATTTCCTTTGTTATATTATTGTGTAATATGTATTGTAAAAATATCCTTTATTATAGTTTATAAATATAGTAGCTTCACTGAAGTTGCTTAACTAAGCAATTTAAATCTGAAATCTATTTACAGTAGTTTTCTCTGTCTTTTTGTCATGTTCGTGATAAACTTGTGCAGAAAATGTTTGCTTTTTAAGGGAGCAGTGATGCTGATTTTGATTTTCTGTTTTTACCCACACTGTGCAACTTTCCCCCAGGGCACCATTGTTATCCCAGTACTCTCCTCTGTACTGAGAGATAAAGCCTACTTTGAGAAGCTAGAAGAGTTCTACCCAGAACATTTTCTTGACTCAGAAGGACATTTCAAGAAGAATGAAGCGTTCATACCTTTCTCATTAGGTAAATTTCATTCTGATCATCTTTTTTTATGCTGTCGCTCAAGAACAATATTTACTTGATAAGCATGAAAGTGGAATGATCTTATACTCTAATTTTATCATCAGTTTATGTATTGAAGGTAAACAATATCTACACTGATCAGCCACCACATCATAACCAGTGACAAGGGAAGTAAATAACATTGATTATCTCATAATAATGGCACCTGTCAAGGGAATATTCAAGTAAAGGAGCACTTGGGAAACAGTGATCATAATATGGTCTCATTTGAAATTAGTTTCCAGAAACAACAGTATAAGGGATCAACTAGGACTTTAAACTTTAAAAAGGCAAATTTTAATATGCTAAAGGAGTCTATAAAGAGCATAGACTGGGACAAAGCCTTTGAAGGAAAAAATACGGAAGAAATGTGGGCTGTCTTTAAAATGTTGTTGGAAACATACACGTATAAGTTCATTCCTATAGGAAATAAATGTAAAAGAATGAAGTCTAAACCAATGTGGCTAAATAAAAAGGTAAGGGAAGAAATGCAAAGGAAGAAGCGTGCATTTAAATTGTTTAAGTCTGAAGGGTCAGAGGAGTCCTTCCATAGGTACAAGGAATGTAATAAAACATGCAAAAAGGAAATTAGATTGGCTAAATTAGAAAATGAAAGGCACGTTGCAAGAGAAAGTAAGACAAACCCCAAAAAGTTTTTTAAGTATATAAATGGCAAAAGGATTAAAAAAGATAATATAGGACCACTAAGAAGTGAGATGGGTGAATTGATAAATGATACTAAGGAAAAAGCAGAGATATTAAACACGTTCTTTTCTTCAGTATTTACCAGAGAGGAACAAATGGCAGGAGTAATACATAAAAATGGAAATGAAACCATGCCATTAATTAATACTTGGTTGTCAGAGGAAGAAGTCCAAAGGCGACTGAAGAATATTAAGATAAATAAAGCTCCAGGTCCAGATGGCATACACCCAAGGGTCCTTATGGAATTAAACTCGGAAATAGCTAGACCGCTATTCTTAATTTTCAGAGATTCAATCTCATCAGGCTCAGTACCAAGGGATTGGCGAATAGCAGATGTGGTGCCGTTGTTTAAAAAGGGGACGAGATCACAACCAGAGAATTATAGACCTGTAAGCCTGACATCAATAGTGGGGAAACTACTGGAAGGTATTTTAAGGGACAGTATTCAGGATTACTTGGTACGCAATAAAATTATTAGTGGGAATCAACATGGATTTGTGAGGGATAGGTCATGTCAAACTAATCTAATTAGTTTCTACGAGGAAGTTAGTGGGAACTTAGACCAGGGCAGGACAGTAGATGTGGTCTACTTAGATTTTGCAAAGGCCTTTGATACAGTGCCACACAAGAGGTTGGTTTACAAAATAAGGGAACTGGGTCTAGAAATCAAAATTTGTACTTGGATCGAAAACTGGTTAGAGAATAGGGAACAGAGAGTTGTGATAAATGGAACATTTTCTAATTGGTCAAAGGTCTTAAGTGGAGTTCCTCAAGGTTCCGTGCTGGGACCACTCCTTTTTAATATATTTATTAATGACCTTGGTGATGGTTTAGAGAGTAAAGTTTCTATTTTTGCAGATGACACTAAACTCTGTAAGGTAATAAAATCAGAGCAAGATGTAGCTTCTCTACAGAGAGACTTAAATAAACTGGAGGATTGGGCGGCTAAATGGAATATGAGGTTTAACACAGATAAATGTAAGGTTATGCATTCAGGGATCAAAAACAAGAACGCAATCTATAAATTAAATGGAATTAATTTGGGAGAATCTATAATGGAAAAGGATTTGGGAGTGCTCGTAGACAGTAGACTTAGCAATAGTGCCCAATGTCAAGCAGCAGCTGCAAGGGCAAACAAAGTATTGGCATGCATAAAAAGGGGCATAGATGCAAGGGAAGACAGTGTAATTTTGCCACTGTATAAATCATTGGTAAGACCTCATCTTGAATATGCAGTACAGTTCTGGGCACCACTCTATAAAAAAGATAATTTGGAACTAGAAAGGGTTCAGAGAAGGGCGACAAAATTGATAAAGGGTATGGAGTCATTAAGTTATGAGGAAAGGTTAGCCAGTTTAGGCATGTTTACTTTAGAAAAGAGGCGTCTAAGGGGAGATATGATTACTATGTACAAATACATTAGGGGTCAATACAGAGAGCTTTCATGGGAACTTTTTACCCCAAGGACCATACACAGAACACGTGGTCATCCCCTAAGGTTAGAGGAGAGGAAATTTCACAACCAGCAAAGGAAGGGGTTCTTTACAGTAAGGGCAGTCAAGATATGGAATTCATTGCCAGGGAAGGTTGTGATGGCAGAGTCAATAGATATGTTTAAGAAAGGGTTAGACAAATTTTTAGCGGAAAGGTGTATCCAGGGATACGACCGTTAATTTAAAATAAAGGATAATAGTGGATATAGGGTAAAAATTGGATTGCAATATTGAGTCTGGGGGGATTTTCAAAATTGAAACAGATTGGCGGTTGCTTACTCTGGATTAATTACAAATATAAGTGCAGGATCGCAGGAGATCCAAAATAGGTTGAACTTGATGGACTGGTGTCTTTTTTCAACCTCATCAACTATGTTACTATGTTACTATGTTACTATGTTAATATATTAGGCAGCAAGAGAGCATTCAGTTCTTAAAGTTGATGTGTCTGAAGCAGAAAAAATGGGTAAGCAAAAGGATCTGAGCGACTGACAAGGGCTAGATTGATTTTCCTTACTAACCGTTTTTCCTCTGCTGAACCACTCTGTCAGTCTCTACATTGGCTGCCTGTATTTCAAAGAATCCAATATAAAATTCTTCTACTAACAACAAGGCCATCAACAAAATTGCACTGACATACATTTCCTCACTGGTCTCTAAATATCTCCCCACTCGACACCTCTGTTCTGCACAAGATCTACGTCTCTCCTCCACTCTCATCACATCCTCCCATTCTCGGTTACAGGATTTTTTCCAGGCTGCACCCACTTTGTGGAATTCCCTCCCTCGCACAATAAGACTTTCCTCTAGTCTTCAAACCTTCAAGCGTTCACTGAAAACCCACCTCTTCAGACAAGGTTATGATATTCCTCAACCACCATCTTAATTTCCCTAGATTACCCTATTACCATCCTCTACACAGCTAACGCAAGATAACAACCCTCTGACCAACATTGCAACACACACAGCCCACTCAATACTTTTACCTTTATGTTCTAGCTGGTCCATTGTGCAATATGATGTAGCACATGCCCTTGTGTTTCTAACTCCCATTGTCCTATAGATTGTAAGCTTGCGAGCAGGGTTATCTTACCTCTCTGTCTGTATGTATTACCCAGTATTGTTTTATCAATGTTTGTTCCCTAATTGTAAAGCGCTGCGGAATTTGCTGGCGCTATATAAATAAATGTTGATGATGATGGACAACTGGATCAGAACATCTCCATAATAGCAGGTCTTGAAGTTGCTACCTACCAAAAGTGGTCCAAGAAAGGACAACCGGTGACAGTATCATGGGCGTCCAAGGCTCATTGATGGAGTGTGGTTGGTTTATCCAGGTCTAAAAATTCTGACACAACTTACATCGACATTACAATAGTGAAGAGTAGAACACCGACAAGAAGAAAATGTCCACCTACCATTTCACAGACAGGCATTATTTCCTCCAAGTTCAATGACCGGCTCAAGTAAAATGCGACTTTAAGAATGATCGGTGGGAACAAGTGACGTCACTTGTTTAAAGCGTCAATGTTTGGACTCGTCGCCTGTATAATGTAATCCAAGCGGCAGGTCCGGACATTGGCGCCTTCTCTTGTAAAATGCAGATGGTCTCAGTAATGGGCCCTGTTCCAAATTGCAAACATTCTAGATTTTAAGTCACTGAACTAGATAAATTAAAAACTAATTACAATAAATGGAAATGCAAACAATTTTCTTTTCTATAGAGTACATATCGCAATTTCTATAAAATACAGCTTTTCAGTCATTATAGGCTTTTCATTTTCAGCATGTAAACGTTGTCCACACTAATATTTTTTTTCATGCATGAAGGAGCCAAATGGAGCAGGTATGAACATGAAAAATTATTTTTTGTGCTCAGTCTCCATTCAATGCTGGCTGCACGCCAATAAACCTCAAAACAGATGTCATGAATGTAGCTAGAAACTGTCATTAATTGTGCTCACCTTCTATCCAACTGTAAGTAGCTCGAAGGTGCAAAGCCTTAATTATTATGACTCCGAACGGGAAAACACAAAATTTACTGCTTTTTTAGAACATGTTTTGCATGACTGAATTATTCTTTTATTAAAAATGTGTTGAATGTTACTTTTATTCACATATGCTAGCACTTAGCTGGTTTAATTGATTCCTATTTATGTTTTAACTAGGTAAAAGAAGTTGTGCTGGAGAGAACCTAGCCAAAGCGGAGCTGTTTGTGTTCTTCACCACCCTGCTACAGAACTTCACATTCCAGGCTCCACCTGGAGCTAAACTGGACCTCACCCCTGTAACTGGGTTCACTAATGCACCATTACCTCATGAAATTTGCGCCATACCTCTCAGCTAGACATGTTATCAGCCAAGTTATATCATTAGAAATGTATGATAAGATAATTGTTTTGAATTATATCAACAAAATGAGTCAGCTGGGAAAACATTTTATAATCTACCTTATACACTAAATTACTATTATATAATTTTGTACATCTATAAATATTGTTCAATAAAATAACAATATTTGTTATATAGGTTTGAAAAGCTTGTTATTCATTATTGATTTTGTTAAAAAAAAAATGAATGAAGGCTCCTTACTTTTTTCAAAAAAAGTTAAGGATTATACTGCTTTACATTGGCGAGCACTAATACCAATATGTTGGTGGTGGTCGCTATCTAATCCTTATACAATTGATACATGAAGGATTTCAGCCTCTATTAATGGGAGTGCATATTTATCCTTTATTTAATAAATAGATTGCTGGTACAGTATGGTTTTGCACTACACAACATCTCACTTTCTCCTTTTTTGTATAGTTTTAATGTTTGACAAATTGTGGTCTAGAGATATGTGTAGAGATACTCTGACAGTACAGTGAAATTACTTCATTACACATTATACACATTCAATTATTACATTATATGTCCTGCTCTGGTACACTTTAAATGTACGATGTTAAATTTATTTATGTTTACTAGCTATCTCTTAAACAGTGTAACAATTCAATTACTCAGCACTGAAGGGAAAATCATTGAATTAAAGCTTTGAATGTAAAGTAATTTTAATGATTCCCTCCTTCTCCAAAGACCTCCCTATATGTGCCTCGCATGCTACTTCAAATAGATCTAGAACAGTGGTCAGAGAACATGGGTAAATGACCCCAAATGGGGTAAAAATGAAATTCATGGGGGTAATCTTGCAGATTCACATGCTGTCAGTTGGATTGTAGAGCCCTTTAAATGTGAAATTGCTGTTGTACCAGAAGAGCCTCAAGGGTTGGCAAAGGCACTTCTTGAGCTTCGATGCAATAATGATGCACATATTGCATTTGAAAACAAAGCAGATCTGTCATATTTTTGGATGTCAACAGCTGCAAAGGAATTCAAAATTGCACATGAGGAGGCAGTCAAAAAGTTGCTGCCTTTTGCAAACAACCTATCTTTGCCAACAAGGATTTTCCACTCTAACGAACATAAAAACAAAGCAGTGAAATTGATTGGACGCTGAAGACTGTATCCAAATTTCTCTGACATCAAAATGCCCCAATACTGATGCTCTCATATCAAAAATAAAGCAACATCAGTTCTTCAAAACCTGAAGTTTTGAAGTTGAAGCTTTCAAAGAAATTTTGAATAGATTCAATAAAATGTTGAATTCCAATAGTTAATAATATATAATTTCTTCCTTTCAAATCAAGGGGATAACGTCGGCTTATCTAAATATATTTGGGGGTAAAAGGTAAAAAAGTTCCCTGACCTCTGATCTGGAAGCTGTTCCATAGAAGATAAAATGTTGTGATATCACAGAGAAATGAATTCTTGTTTTCTTGATACATGCATTGTCTTTCATATACTGTTGGTCTAGGGAGTCTGAAAGATTTCAGTTGAGCTTGAATAATATATTTAATTTAAAGATATTGGAATTGAAGAGAATGAGGAATCCTGTATTTTTCACACAATTCAGGATATGAGACAGGAGCAAATTCTCCTAAAATGTGCGAAAACTCTGTGATAGGGGTTAGGCAAATATTGTGGTGCTCCCCATCAGGTGAAGTGGACACATCTAGAACGGAGTGAGAGGGTGTGGGGGGACTATATTCAGTGAGTTTGTATGCCTTGACCATTTTGTGCCATTGTGGTAGAGTGCATGAATAGACTGTAAAAAATTGCAGTTAAAGCCAAATTGTTCAATGTTTGAAACACAAAAGTTCAAGAAAGTCTGTCAAAGAGGCTTTTTCAGTGTCAAGGGCCGAAATAACTGATACATTTATTGGTGCCATATGGGATTAATCATTCTCCTAGTATTATCTAAAGATTGTTGAGTGAGGATAACTCCCACTTGGTCGGGCTTTATCGAGTAGGTCATGTTATTGAGACAGTTGGCCAGCACTTTTGAAAAGATCTTGACATCAGTATTTACACGTGATATAGGTCTATAATTTGTGCAAACCATCTGGACCAGGTGCCTTGGAAGATTTTTGATGAGAGCAAGGGTTTCCTCCTCCTCCGATATTTCCTGATTGAGAGACTGTGTTGGTGAGTGTTCTAATTTAAGTCTATCTATCATATCTAAAGAGTGAATTGCTGTGATACTTACACTTAGCGAGGAGCCTGTGCTGTGAATGTTATATAACCAGTCGTAATATCTCTGAAATGTCTCATTAATTATTCTTGTGTCATATGCAAGTGTTCCTTGCTTGTCCCCAATGGCCGTGATAGCTTGCAATGCTTTTTTGCCTTTTAATTTATTTGCTCTATGCAATCAGCTTTATTGCTTTTCTCATAAAAAATGCTGTTTTAACCATCTAAGTCTTTCTTTTTTTCCGCTAGTATTGTTTGAATTTCCTTTTCGTTTTATAATTTAAACAATCTGAGTGTGAAGTACTTCTAAATTGTGCAGTTGGGAGGTGAGCATATCTGTGACTAGATTTTTCCTGTGTGAAGCTTATGTAATTATTGTATCTCTGATAACAGCTTTATGTGTTTCCCAAATTGTGTGAAGTTGTACTTCTGAGTGCAAATTTAGTTCAAATTATTATTTTAAAGGTAGATGATATGGTTTCTTTAAAGTGTGAGATTTTACGAAGCATTTTGTTGAGGCACCATGAAGGGTGTCTCTAAGGCGTATTTAGAAAATAAAATCATGCTGCACCAGATGTGGAGCAGTGAGCAGTAAAATGGCTCCCTGTGACCTCCAGAATCCAATTTAAATTATTAACTTTTACCTACAAATCCCTCAACAACACTACCCCTGCATACATCTTAAATCTCATATCAAAATACTTTCCCTCCCGCCTTCTTAATTCTACCTCTGATTTGCTCCTTATATTGTCTCTGGTAACCACCTCTCACTCCTGCCTACAAGACTTCTAACGTGCTGCTCCCCACTTATGGAATTCTCTACCACTCTCAATCAGACTTTCCCAAAGCCTTCAAATCTTTAAACAATCTTTTAAAACCCATTTCTTTTTTATAGGTGACCTTATCCCGATAATACTATTCACACTAACGCACCCTCACAATATCCCAATCTCCACTCTGAGCCACATTTGCTCCTCTTATTTTCTTGTTTCAGCTGTGCCCTCTTGCACTTAAAAAGTAACCTCTCAAATGAGCTGGGTCCTCCATACCCTTTGTTTTCATGTCTGCATTTTTTTTGTCTATCTTGTATGTCCCTATTTAATGTATGTATTGGAAAAGGAGATGGACAGCTTAAATTTTAGAACGGAATGGGTGGAACAGTTGACCCAATGTTCACTGGACTTGACTTATGTTACTATGAACAAAACCGTTACCCAACATCTCAGATCTTTCCAATTCAGATAACTATTTCTTCCAGTGTCCTCAGCAATAAACACATCTGCCATCTCTCTTTGTGAGTTCTTTCATCTCCAGACAAGGATAACCTCCATAGTTTCATAAGCTCCTCAAAGCATTTAGTTGGCATGGCCAGGGTTGGCACCATCCAATAGGCAGTTTTAGGCAGCTGCCTAGGGCGCCAGGCCCTGGGAGAGTGACACTGTGGCCGAGTAAATATTAATAATGTCTCAGAATGAGGGCTGTGCATTCACCCAGGGTGCATCACCCGCCCGCTACTGATCCATCCTTGATCAGAAATTAAAGATTTCCCTTACCATAATATACACAATATCAAAAATAAGTGCATGTGCAATTATATAAATAAGCGCTCTGCACTCTTTCCTTTAATTAAATTTATACCAGTAGTTACTTATAAGTGATCCAGTCACAGTGGGTATGCTCAAAAATCCCCATGAGCAAATCACAGTGATGCATAATAAGTAACGCAACTCTGTAATTCACCATGTCGGGGCTACTTTGGGAGCCCCGGCGAATTCCCCCTCCAGCACAAACTCTTTCTACTATTTTCTAGCAGCGCAGCACTGCCAGTGAATGGAGGAAGTGCTATGCACATGTGCATAGCACTACCATCATTCAGGGATCCAGTGAAGCTGGAGAGGCTTCAGCTGGATCCCATTGAAAATGACAGGTTTCCTGAGCTGGCTTTACCTTGCTGCTTTTCAGGGCTTAATGAATTGCAGATCAACGCAGTCCCCATATTAATCCATGGGGACTGTGTTAAGAAACATTAATTTGGTTATGGCAGGAGAAAGCATAAATTTCTTCTGCTATAAACACTTCATAAATTGTGGCCTGCTGTTTTGTACTTACCTTTCTCTATTTATTTGCATGTGTTAATGTATTCTGTAGATTAAAATTAATTATACAAATAGACAGCAACTGAGGAGAGCCAAGTAGTGGGAAAATACTAAATAAATAAATGGTTTCTCAGCCATTAAGCATTAAGCTGTTTATTTATTAAAAGCTTGTGAGCAAGAGGATATGTGAGAAAAAAAGCTGGTTGGCAAGGGGACATGTGAAAGAAAAGCAGTTTGGCAGGGGGGCATGTTTGAATAAAGCTTGATAGGATGCCTAGGACAGGAGTGTAAGTGAGAGACAAGCTGGTGGGTAGGGGGGCATGTAAGTAAAGCTGGTGTTATGTGAGTAGCATGTGTGACAAAAGCTGATGGGCAAGGGGTGACATATGTGAGAATTGCTAGTGGGTAGATTGTCATGTGTGAGAAAAGTAGGTATGAAGTGGGAGACATGTCAGTGTGTAACAGGTGTGTGATGTCAAGTTTTTTTTTGTTTGGTTCAGAAATCTAACATTCGGAGTCTCTCCTCTAGATATCCTGCATTTGCTCCTGGGCAGTAATGAAGACTGCTAAGCATTCTGCATCAGACATCATGGACCAGAGATTCCACAGTGATACGGTAGGGTTCTTAAAGGAAGAAAATACAGATAATTGAGGGTGGGTACCAATGACAATGTAGAATGGAAATGAGTCAGAGGTCTCATGAAGATGGTTCTTATGGGAAAAACCATCCCATGCAAATAAATCACTCAAATTATCCTGATTTTCGGAAATGTAAGTTCTCATGAGGAGCTGAAGATCTTGGCACACCCTTTCTATCTGCCCATTAGTGTGGGGGTGATAGCCAGAGGAGAAGTTTAGTTTAATTCCTAATTCCTCACAAAAAGCCCTCCAAAACTGAGAAATAAATTGAACACCCCAGTCAGAAATGATTTCCTGGTAAGAGCCATGGAGACGAAAGATCTGTTTTATAAAGAGACTGGCCATGGTCGGTGCGGAAGGTAATCCTTTCAGTGGGACACGATGAGCCATTTTAGAAAAACTGTCAACTGTTACCCAGAATTAACCCCCTAGCTATCAGGGAGGTCAGTTATGATGTCCTTAGATACACTGGACCAAGACATGTCAGAAATAGGCCCAGGGTAGTGGCAACCCCTGGGGAATTTTATGCTGAGCACAGGTTGTAAAAGCCTGGACATATTGGGCCATCGTTAAGGAGAGCAATGCATAAAAAGAAACAACTTTGCATCTGGGAAAACCAAGATGCATTGGAGGGGAGAAAAATTTTAAATGTGGGGGCAGATTTATAGTTGGGGTAGGGCATGTCTTAGATCAACTTTAAATTTCAGTGTAAAAATAAAGCTATCATGTATTTGTGTGCTACATGAAAAAACAGCCACTTATGTACAAAATAAAAAACTAATTTGCACCCTTTGCATTGTTATATGGTTTGTCCAGGAGCAAACTTACTCCTTTAATTTGCTTTGCTCTACTTAATGACTCAGGACTATTGTTGGACATCACAAAGAAGAGTGGGCCACCAGTAATACCTGGAGATCAAAAATAGGGTCTAATTGTCTCCCACATGTCCAATTCGTTTTGAACCATGGCCTCAACAAAGTACCTTTGGGATCCAAGAAGGAATGACCCACTGGTGGAGTTTTAGGAGAGGTAGTGATGAAAGCTATAATACTGTCTTGATCCGGAATTGTGTTTTTGGTCTGGAGAGGTCTGAAGATCCGAGATATCAAAGCAGTGAGAAAGAGCTTCAGCTCTTTTATTCTTGCATGTAAAGAATATAAACCACCTTACCTGTTGCGTGTTAAGACAATGAACTCACTGAAGGAAAACTAAATTCTTATGGTTAGCGAATACTTATAGGAGGTTACGCCAGTCCTCTAGTGCTGAATTGCATGCTAATAATTCCTTATCACTAATTCCATATTTTTTCTTGGCCAGCAAGAACTTCTTAATGAAAAACCCAGAGGGGTGAAATCTCCCAAAAGAATATATTTGGGACAAGACTGCACCAATTCTTACTGCAGAGTTATCTACTTCAAGGTAGAATGGCTGGTTGAAGCCTAGTTGCAAAAGAATATGTGCTGAACACAAGAGCTTTTTCAGAATTTAGTAAGCAGAACTTGTCTCTGGTGGCTAGGTCTCGTGGGAGGCTTCTTTATGGGTGGGAGGAGTAATGGATGCATTACTGGGGAGAAGTCCTTTGCAAATTGATGGTAATAGTAAATCCCATTAAACTGAATAGCATTGACACCAAAAAGTTGAGGCCAATTGAGGACCGATGCCATTTTGCCTGATACATTTGTGGTGGTCGAGTACAGATGGGATTTCCTTCCCTTACCTTGTCCTCCAGACACGATTCAGGTTCTTTTTTTATTCGGACATCCGGTGGTCAGGAGATAAATACTTCAATGAGAGGGACAAGGATTGGTCAAATAACTTGGGTTTATTAATAATGCGGTAAAGATAGTTTTGGTTATTTGGTTATTTGGCCACCGCGCCACTGACCCCTTCAACTCAATGGTAATGACAAAATATTCATTTGATCAACATAGAGCACAATAGCATTTAACATATAATAATAATAAATCAATTTTCAGGTAAATCACTTAACATTAATATTCCACTAAAACATTTGGTAACATTACCATATTTACACTCAGTCCTGGGTTGAACTGTGCACAGGAATTTAGTAGAAGTGCTGCACGTGGTTGGGGCCCATAAATTACTTTTTGACGCCAAATAAGCTGATGATCTTTTGTATTGCACAGTCTCTTTTGTGTGTATTCACAGACCTCTCTATTTTCTCTCCTCTCACATTGTTCTCAGTACATAGCTCAGTCTGTTTAGTGTGATGTCACAGATCTCTATACTGATAATTTGTTTTCAGTACTTTCCTTTTTACTCACACCTCTCTTTGACTCACTTCTTATCCTCTTCTCTTCTTACACTTACTTCACTTTTAATCTGCTTATAGATCACTTTGTCCGATTTTCATTCTGTCCCTATTTTTTCTCTCTCAGTCTATGCAGACACAGGGATCTCTCTTCCTCAGAAGTCTAGAACTTTCCTCTCCCCACTGCCTTCTGGGAGTTCACAGTTATTACCAAAGTTAGTGGACTTGTTGCTATGCCACACACTCCTCCTTCCTGTCACTCCCGGCAACCACCAACCACTCCCAACTGTCACTTCTCCCTCAAGAAACATTTTTTTTTTTTAAATCTTTATAAACACTTTTAACAATTAACAAATTAAATTAACAAATTAAAAACATATAGATACACCTCAGGGTACTCAGATTTTGGGGCACCACACATTTGAAGACCCTGGCCAGATATAAAGTATCCAAGAAACTGAACTTTTTCTTGCTTAAAAAGGCATTTTTATAATTTACAAAAAAGGTGTTTGGACTTGAGGAGAGTGAGAAACTCCTTGACCTGGTTACGGTGAGAATCAAAATCCTTAGAGAAAATTGAAATGTTGTCCAAGTATACGACCAGTGAGTGGTACAAGAGGTCCCAAAAAAAAAAAATCTCATTTACAGACCCCAGGTAGACTGTCATGTCCACTAGGGTCAGAGGAATGCCCGTACAGTCTGCTCGAATATGTACTATCTCCTAAAAGGTGCAGAGTCTAACGGAGAGGGAAGTTTTCGCCAGGAACCCCCGCAAGGGAGTTTGGACTTTACAGCTCCCAGATCTAAGGTCGCGGTTCTCTTGGAAGGTGATAAGTGAGACTGTGATGAGAACCAGAAATATAATGGAGATTACCACGGGGAAGTAGAATCGGAACAACTGAGGGCCTAGGAGGTTGTTTTCACGAGGGACAGTTGAGTAGATATGCTGTGTGTAATAGTCTCTAGAGCAGTATGCTGGAGATTCAGGAGGCAGGTAACGATGGTCTGCAGAGCGTTTACCACAAAGATAGTGGAGGAGACACAGAGGCTGTGATGGTCTGCGGACCGATATGCTGGAGACTCAGGAGACAGGTAGTGATCAGGAGCCAGGGTACAGGATGTCTGAACAGGAGGTGAGACCTGAAGATATGGCAACTTACACAGGTAAGAGGTGTGTTTAAATAATGAAATTAGGCATCCAATTGGCTGGAAGGAATGAATGGAGAGAAGTGTCGGTCCACATATGCGCAATTCACCTGACAAGATGGCGTCCCGCCAGGAGAGCCGCGGCATCTGTTACAGAGAAGTACAGCCGGCGGGAATAAGGGGAGTAACAGCGAGGAGCCTGTCGATTAGCGGATCTGATGTGTGACACTTCCACTCATCCCCTTTACATATTCTGATGAGGTTACAGGCACCATGTAGATCTAATTTGGTAAAGATCTTGGCCCCACATATACGGTCAAAGTAAGAGGCAAGGGGTATTGATTTTTATAGTAATAGCATTTAGCCAATGGTAATCAATACAAGATCTTAGAGAACTGTCTTGATGGAAAGAAGGACTTGCGAATAAATCCAAATAATTTGAGACTCTCAGAGATATATTTGGACATGGCCTGGGTTTTATTTAGAGATAGGGGGTAGACCCTGCCATGAGGAATAGTCTTCCCAGGAATTAAATCTATTGCACAACGCCAATTCAGTTGAGGAGGAAGCTTCTCAGCAGCAGCCATACTGAAGACGTCTATTAATGAGGCATAGGCAGGTGGCAGAGAAGAACTGGAGGACTGGGTATGGCAGACTGATCTGGAGGAACCTGGAATGATTGATAGAAGGCAATTCTCTGAACACTATTAACCCAAAGAGGTAATTTTCTCCAATCAAATTGGGGAGAATTCATCTGGAGCTGGGATGATAGGGTGAAAAGCCTAAAGCAGAACTAGTAAGCTGATCCATTCCGAGTCATATAGGAAGGATACATTTAGAGATGGTTCCATTAAGGACTTGATTGCCATCCCTAAGTTAAAGACACTTTAAGTACCTCTATCACTGAGGTGGAAATAAAAATACCAGCCGAACCTAAGTCTACGAAGGCAGAGAGCAGAATAGGACCCTTTGAAAAGTGGTTTGTGACTGATATGAAGAAGTCAAAACTATTTTTACCCAGTGGAGACTTTAGCACCGGTTAGGATTTGGTGTATTCCAGTCTCTTATAACAAATCACAAGAATGTGACCGGGCTCTGCGCAGTAGAGGTATAACTTGTTCTTATACCTCTTGTCTTGTGTGAAGGATGGGAATGACTCCTTTGCATGGCATCTTCTGAGGTTACTGTGGGGTTCTGGAATTTGGGTGCCAATCGGAAAACTGGATGATGGAAGTGTTCCCTCTTCTATTGTGATACAGAGGGAGAATAACTCATAAAGATCTGACAGAAGTTCCCTGGAAGTCAGTTCATCCTTAATCTGGCAAGATAAACCTTGCAAGAAGGCCACTACTAAGGTCTCATTTTCCCATTTCACCTCTGAAGTGAGTGGACAGAATTGCATGGCGTGTTAGCAAGGAAGCTTGTTGGAGTTTTAGTACACTGGGGGTGGCTGTGGAGACTAGAGATGGGCGGGTCCGGTTCTCCGAGAACCGAACCCACCCGAACTTTGGGTATCCGAGTACCGAGCTGAGTTCGAGGCCGAACGTCATTGTGACGTCGTCGGATCTCGGGGCTCGGTTCTCGCGATACTTCAACTTTATAAATACACGCCTCCACAGCAATCCATCGCCATTTGACAGAGGGAGAGAGCAGGGTGTAGTCATAGGCTAATTAGAGCAGGGACAGAGAATACAATATTGTTCTTGCAATTGCTCTAACCAAAATCGCTAGTGCAGAGAGGAGGATAGAGGTTTATTATTTTTTCTTCATATTTGGCACTCCCCAGCGCTTTTGGGGTGTCCCCCATAATTGTGCATAAATATTTCTGGCTGTCAAAAGTCATATCTGTCAGCAGTATCTACTAAATAATTTTTAGCACTCCTCAGTGCTTTTGGGGTGTCCTCCCTAATTGTGCATTAATATTTCTGGCTGTCAAAAGTCATATCTGTCAGCAGTATCTACTAAATAATTTGTAGCACTCCTCAGTGCTTTTTGGGTGTCCTCCCTAATTGTGCATTAATATTTCTGGCTGTCAAAAGTCATTTCTGTCAGCAGTATCTACTAAATAATTTTTAGCACTCCTCAGTGCTTTTGGGGTGTCCTCCCTAATTTTGCATTAATATTTCTGGCTGTCAAAAGTCATAACTGTCAGCAGAATCTACTAAATAATTTTTAGCACTCCTCAGTGCTTTTGGGGTGTCCTCCCTAATTGTGCATTAATATTTCTGGCTGTCAAAAGTCATATCTGTCAGCAGTATCTACTAAATAATTTGTAGCACTCCTCAGTGCTTTTGGGGTGTCCTCCCTAATTGTGCATTAATATTTCTGGCTGTCAAAAGTCATATCTGTCAGCAGTATCTACTAAATAATTTTTAGCACTCCTCAGTGCTTTTGGGGTGTCCTCCCTAATTGTGCATTAATATTTCTGGCTGTCAAAAGTCATAACTGTCAGCAGAATCTACTAAATAATTTTAGCACTCCTCAGTGCTTTTGGGGTGTCCTCCCTAATTGTGCATTAATATTTCTGGCTGTCAAAAGTCATATCTGTCAACAGTATCTACTAAATAATTTTTAGCACTCTCCAGTGGTTTGCGCTCAGAATGGATTCAAAGCAGTCCACATATGATCTGAATGAGCAACCAGGTTCTGTCACCAGTCCTGATGTTAGTGTTCCCAGTACGTCATCTGGCCAAGGCGATGTCAAACAACAGAGTGTTTTCAAATTAGTGCAAAAAACAAAAACCCCAAAAAAATTTACTGTATTGAAGCGAAAAAGAAGTGTAACTGAGCAAAAGTTAAGTGACGATAAAAAAAAAATTGCAAGCATGCCATTCTACACACGCAGTGGCAAAGAGAGAATGAGGCCTTCACCTTTGGCTATTAGTGGCAGATCCCAAAAAGTTACCCAGCCTACAATTGGTGCACAACTACTGTTACGCGTCAAAGCCGAGCTGCAAGATGACAGTGAGGCATTACAGGAGAATATTTGCTCTGATTCACAAATGACAACAATCCCTGTGGAGAGTCCATTCAACAGTGGGATGTCTAATCGTGAGCATTCTGCTGATATGTGCCTTAATAGCCCGAGTGTAGCCGGTGATGCCCAAATTGAGGATGCCACTTTGGAATTAGAAGAGGATGAGGGGGAGATTTGTGTAGGCGACGAGGGCGCTAATGATGATGTTGATGATTATGATGCAGACAGATACCAAATTGCCTTTCTCAATTTCTATTTATATTCTAGATTATATAACGGCTGAATAGTTTTCTATTTTACTCCTAGTGGAGAGAGGATCTGATGCAGACAGATACCAAACTGCCTTTGTCCATTTCAATTTATATTGTACAGTATATAACGGCTGAATTTATTAGTATTTTATACAAGTGGAGGGGGGCCCAGAGAGACAGAAATCAAACTGGCTTTCTCCATGTCAATTAATATTGTACAGTCTATAACGGCTGGATTTTTTGGTATTTTATACAAGTGGAGGGGGGCCTAGAGAGACAGAAACCAAACTGGCTTTCTCCATGTCAATTAATATTGTACAGTCTATAATGGCTGAATTTTTTGTTTTTTTAAAAAAGTGGAGGGGGCTTATAGAGAGAGAAAGCAAACTGTCTTTTTCCATTTCTTTACATATTTAACTATAAGTGTAGGGTGTAATATAGATTCAAAGACGATGGCTGCATTGCCAATATGCATAGATGGAGAGGAAGACAATCTGTTTTGTTTGTAGAATAAATGAAGGCCTACCAACGAAGAATTAAACAGTTTTTTTGGATGATTTATTACCTCAACAATTAGATTACTTATCTCTAAAACAGTTGGAGCACTAAATTGGGTTATTTTAGGCACAAAAACATGTATTTTCCAACAAAATAGCAAAACAAAACCAAACAAAACCAAAACCAAAACCAAAACACGCAATGGCGGTTTTGCAAAACCAAAACCAAAACCAAAACACGACGGTAATCCAGATCCAAAACCGAATCCAAAACCAAAACACGGGGGTCAGTGACCATCTCTAGTGGAGACTCTGCCGTTCTCATCAAATATTCTCCTGCATGTGTGTGATAAAAGTAATTGAACTCTGTAAAATGGCATTATTGTGTTCCCATAGGGGAGATGCTCATCTCCATACTTGTCTGCATATTCCACTTTCTTGGTCAGAACAGTGTTACTGTTGTGCTTCAGATATTATCCTGTGTATCATTACTGCCAGTTCAGTACTGTAAATATGTTGTTATTCCCTGTCTGCTGCTGAGTATCAATAAACCATCTTTAACCACAATACAATTTCATTGTTCCTAACAATAGTACAATCATAAATAAAAGTTTACATGGAGCATATATAAGGATAAACCTAAAGGAACGTTTACATGGAGCACAGAGAAGGACAGTCTTAAAGACAAGTTGATACTGGATTTATAAATTAAATAGCCTCTTCCCTCATGGTTTAAACAAAGAGTTTGAAATTAACTGGTTCCTCACTTAAGTCATTTTGGGGTAGCTACACTACTTAGACAGAATAATATGTCATGCGAGAATTGTTGTGTCGTTATGTAGGAGCTAGACTCAAGATTAGCATCTCCTAATTCAATTACTTTTGAAAATTGAATATGTCTATTTTGGAACACTATATTAGAGATAAGAACTTTTTAAGTGTATTAATATAGATATTTTTAGTCTATTTAGATATACTTCATCCTTATGTATTGTGAGAATCCATCAAAAAGGGTAAGAGTCAGTATCAATATTAAAAATTTTAAAAAAAAGTTTTATTCAATTTTAGAAGGTACAAAAACTTATATGTGACTTCTATGGAACAAATTTCAACCGAGATTTTAAATATATAAGAACTATCTCAGTTTTGATTATTCTTATATTACCATCTTTGACTATATGATGAATTGTAATAATTAAAACTAAGATGACCAGATAAACAAGTTAGTAATTAGCGCTATTTGATCGACAATCAGTTGAATAAAACAAAAACTTCTCCTTAATATTCAAAAGGCATCTAGGCTTTCTAGCTAACTTCTATTGGAAAGCAACGAAAAGAAGGCTTGAATCGCATAGAATTGCGGACCGGACCTAAGTGACGTCCCTTCTGCAGACCTTCCAGTCTGTGTTAGAGATGTTACAGATTCCTAGCGTGAGACTGGAAATATATTACTAATCTATTAACTAAGGATCGGAAGTTGCGTCCCAGTTGATTCAGTGGGGAGTAACTGAAATACTGTGACAACTACTTGTGGAGGTAAAAGAAAAATGTAGCGAATATAGTAACATAATGAATGAATGTGTATTTTTTTTGTATAATTAGGTTTTGTATTTATGAAACTTTTTCTTGGACTTTTAGAGTTAATGTTTGAGCTGCATATTTTGATCTATTAATTTTCATCTTCAAGCTGATTGGTTATTGTGAGCATAAAAATGGACTCTTTATAACTCCACTCCATCCACCTTGAAAAGACCACTAAGCCATGGTCAAAATGCATTGGTGGGTGGGGACAATCTTTCTGAGACAACCACCTGACCAGTATTTACATCTTCTGGAATGAATGTCTGGTGGTTACAATACCCCAAAGAATCCTCCATCTGGTACATTGTGACGTTGATATCCAATTTCTGGCAGGAAGACCTGCACCTACAAGCTGAATTATATTTTAATATTAAAGTTTTGAGTTTTTAAAGCAATATTACACTAGATTTGCCTCTCTCTGTGTTTCCATATACATCATGTATGAGGGAACTAAATGGGAATGAAAAAGGCAACCACTGATGATACATTTATATGCAAGGATTGTGCTAGCAAGTATATTACCACAAGGGGGCAGTGCCTTCCGGGAAACAAGCACCAGCACTTGGAATAAATTGGAAGTGTGCAGAATGTATTGTGTTTGAACACTGGGACAGTATGGACACTTTTATTTTATATTTCACTGTAGAAGATTTATATTAGTAGAGGAATGTAATGTTTATGATGGAATGATACTATATTATATATATTTTATAGTTAATATGGTAATTTATACCTGGGAAAGAAAATGAAAGACGAGAGAAAATTTCAAAGGACTACAGTGAAAAGTTTTTTTTTTGTTTATATTTTGGGGATACCAACAGCGCTCGGATTCTCTTTCTTGTTTATTGTTTGATATATTTTGAAACACGTGTGATTCTCGAGGGAATTTGGGCTGCAGTTGGTTTTGACGCTGTGAGAATCTATAAACACTTACTTAAAGTTTACACCGAGTACAGGAAAACAATTATAAATAGAAGATAATAGTCACTGTCAATGCCTTATTATTTATAGAATTGTTTTTTAAGCACAGAAATTGACCAGCCTTAGTTTGCGTATTAATACCGAAGCTCACATTTAAAGTAATCTACACTTACTGAACTATTGCTCATTTGTCTAGCATATTAGGGTCTAGATTAGCAACTGTTAGCAGTTAAATCATGTTTATATCTCTGTGACATGAGGATTGAAGATATAGAAATACTTTGATGTACATGTGCTTGTAACTTTAATCATAACCAGCTTGCGGGTAATATACAAACTAAGAAATCAGCATAATCTTTCCTACCTGTGTTACCTACAAAAGAAACGTCAGACAGGTGAAGCAAGTTCTAGAGATAATGTTATGTAATTGGAGTAGACAGGGTAGAAAGGGACTGGCCCTCTGGTGCATGCTCTATGCATTAATAGGACTATCCATTCCTGAGCCTGACTATCAGGCACCACAATCAGTTTCAGATAAACTTGTCCCAAAAAGTTTTTAATCCAGGGCTCAGGTTTGATGGATTGTCTACTGAATGCTCATATCTGATATCTGTTTTCCAACAATTGATGCCAATTCGAAGATCAGAATATGGGTGCAAGAGTCGGGACCCCAAATTTTACTACTTGGGAAGCGTACTTGCTAAAGGCTGACCTGTTAACATTTCAAGGTGGAAATTAAGCTTAAGTCACACTATTTACCCACACTAAACACACCTATGTACAACAAACCATTTCACATGCCCTTCACATGCCTGATTCATTCACCAAATATCAATCTGTTGTCAGGTATGTACCCTCCATCTAGGTCCCTGGCTGTTTATCTCTCATCACCCAAATTCAGATCAGATCACACCAGCCTCTGTGTACTAATGTTGGGGGCCACACATTCAGTCACTGGAAGGTGTGAATAACAACGCCAGCAGGATTGTTACATAAAGATAAATTTTGCAGCAAAAAAAAATTATGTAAAAAAAACAGTAACACATGCATTGGGCATTGTGTCCTAGCATATAACAAGTTACATCTAATATGAATACATTCATAAATATATATAAATATAAAAACTGTAGTGCTGTAAATAGTGAGACATAGTTTGCCCTGGGCCCACTGTTACGGGGGACCCACCAATAGATTTTCTAGTATTTGAGTTCAAATGGCGCAAATATGGCCTCTAGATGTCATAGGAAATGAAGAGGCCCATTGTTTCATTTCTGTTTCTTAATCATAACGAGACTAAGAATTCTGTAATCAACTAAGACACATATAAATACAATAAAGTATAATTACCTCATTGTTTTAATCCATATTCTGTAGCACTTTACAGAGAAAATTGAATCATTCACATCAGTCCCTCCCCCAAAAAACTTACAGTCTATATTCCCTATCACACACTCATAGGTTAACTTAATCAGAAGCCAATTTCCTTACCAGTATGTCTATGAAATATAAGAGGAAACTGAAGCAAACCTACAGAAACATGAGGAGAACATACAACTTCCATAAAGATAGGATCCTGGTGATGCTAACCACTGTGCCACTGTATTGTCCTTTCAAAGACCTCACATTAGCAACAGTTCTACATTCAAACCTACTTAGAGCTTTGATTGAAGACATATTATATATACTCAAATATAATAATTTATATTTAATATATATATAAATATAATATATATTTAATAATATAAACCCAAACACTAATACAATACTAAGTTCTATCAGTGTATCCATCTTAAGCTCTAAAGTATTGATTTTGTATCCCAAAACTCTTAAGAAGTAAGAAATTCCCAAATATTATATTTTTAAGCACTTGAAACATAACTAACAAGTGGAATTTCAGGGGTTTGGCTTGGCTGCTACCTTGGGAGCATGCGTTCTTCAGAAACTCCATGAGTCCACAAATCAAAACTTCATCAATTTTGGTGATTCACCACTCCCAGCAAGTTATATGTGCTAGTGACTTCACCTGCTACCCGGAGGTCTGTTTCCTGTTGTTACTGCTGATCCAGGGTCCAACCTCTTCTCTGGGGTCTTATTGGATACAGAGTACCCTGCTTCTGCTGTGCCTCAACTCTTCTGCCTGCCGACAGTTAATGGGAGTCTCATTTACCGTTCACAATGAAGGATACTCTGCATATATGCGCTGATGTTGGAGAACTTACTACAGCCCTCAGCACTCACTGGACAATAGAGGAAGGCGAAACAACATTCTGGTCAGGGGCCTATCTAAGCTGGTTTGATAGATGTGCTGACTAAGACCTATAATGAGATTTTGGAACAGGAGCCAAACTCTCAAATCACATTTGATAGAGCACATAGAGTGCTGAGACAGAAGGGATTACCAACAGAGAAACCTTGTTATGTGATCTGCCAGTTTCACTACTAAGGCATGTCCCTGTGCTCTAACAGTCCATTTTTGCCTTTGCTTTCCTCTATCTTGTTTGTCAATAACGTTTCAAACTCGCTCCATCTCTGTCCCATATTTCTTTTCTATGTAACACATACTTTTGATTATTGTTGTCACTGGATTTTCCCTTGGCCAGATTCTGCATAGTACAAATAACTTCATCTATAAACTCATCCCATTCTGATTCATCCCAAAAATTCCAGGCACTTTGTTCCTCTTTCAACATTAGGAACACATCCAATAGGTTCTGCAATTTCTCCTCTAGGCTGACTCATTTCCATATAATAATCTTTGGGTGCTCCTCATCCCAATAATCCAAAATGTGCTGCATTGTGGTGGGGTGGTGCAACACATTGATATCCCCATCTTGCAGACACTGCCACAGTCCTTCATCCCAGGAATCCTTTCACCTGGGTGCACTGGACTGTTTCATCCCTTCCTTTGGGACCTTTTTCAACACTGGGCTGTTATCTGCACTCTTCCTCCCAGAGATCACACCCATTTGACTTTCAGGGACCACCTCACTGTGATCTCCCCTCTTTGAGACATGGTTTCATCTTCCATTCTACACTGGTGGGGTGCGCCTCTCCTTATCAAATTGGCACTTAGGCGGCATCTTCCCTCGCCTAAAGCCCAAATGCTTTTCATGACACTTTCTACCTTAAAGCCTTTAGGAGTAAGTTCTGGATAATGTAGTAACTGGTTTCTAGTGCTAACTGCTTTGCAGAACCCTGGAATGTATCACGATACAGTTGTTCCCCTGCATCTCTACCCACAGAGTACCTGGGACTGAGTGACCCCACTGTCTGCCACCAAAATGTGAAGATATCAGGTTTGCTGGCCCAATTCTGCCACCTTCATACTGGCTGGCCACCCAGGGTTCCTTCCAATGCCAGGGAAGCCTACCCAGTCCCTTATAAAGTTCCTATAGTCACTCAGGCAAATGCAGTTAGAAAGAAAAACAATACATTTATTGTAATAAAAATAATCACTAGAATATTATATACAGACAGTAAATAAATGCCAGGCAGGTTTACCACATCATCTGTCCCTTACCCCACTAGCTTAAGGCGCTACAACAACCTGGCTGTCCTGACTTGAAGACCCATGGATCTGCAGATCTAGTCCACTAGTAGAGAACGGCCAGTCGAAACTAGCCACCCTGCAGCTTCCAGCCATCAATCCTCAGAATGAACCTCCCCTCCTCCCCTCGAGTGGTTCCTTATATCCAGTGTTAAATTTCCACAGTGTTTTCCTACCCCTGGGCATACCCCTGGTTCTCTCCCTCTTAAACTTTGGCTGGTGCTGGATCAGGGGGTTGGAGGGGGAGTGGAGATGAGTTTTGCTTCCACAGAAGCTCCCCTGCTGGGTTTCAGATTAAATATCTGGACTAGTCCTGTTGAGAACAATGATAACTAATTGGCCTTCCCTCTCATCTGTATCCTGCCATTTGATCCTTACCTTTAACCCACCTGGCTTCACTTTAAGCACAATGAATAACAGCTTCACTGCAATATTAACAAGATTCAACAATGTACATATTTACAATGAGAAACATATAGTGAAAGGTACAATGTCCCCTTAGCCACATGTAATTAGACACTGCAGTTGTACTCTGGTGAGCCGGGGAACAAACAACAGGGCTATAAAAAGGACATGTTGTAAAGCTAAACATGTTGTGAGAAACTATGGACAGGCTAGTTGAGGGGATATGAAGCTCGTTTCGTCACACGTCCCTATAGTGGACTTCTTGCTACTTGTATTTTGTATGTTTTCTCTCAAGTTTTCATTTTGCAAGATTAAGCTTATTAATATACAACTGTACTGTGTTATACTTGTACTGTTACCATAGCTATTACCTATTGATTTAATTATTTTTTCGATATTAAAGTTTGTTGATGTTACTGTCCACCAGTGATCCCCAGTGCGTGTATAAAGAAATATATTTTTTTCTGGAAACAGTTGGTATTTATGTCAATATGTGTCCTAAAAGTGTAAACTTGATTTATTTTTTATTATTATTATTATTATTATTATTATTATTATTATTATTATTATTGTTCCTTTCTTCTCCTTTCCGCCTGACACCTCAAACCCAACCCCACCCACCCCTGGGAGGACAATTCACCAATTATATGACACAACTAGGAGTAGTACTTCCTCCTGAGATAAGATGAATTTCCTTTTGGAAAAATTACATATTGGCTCTATTAATGCTAAAGACTAAATATTCCTGGAAAAGATCAGCAGCCCTTTTGGCGAATAAGGTTGATATAGCGTTTGTCCAGGAAACACACTTTAAACATGGTCCCCAATATTTTCACTACGTAACTACTATTATCCTAACGTGTTTTACAGTAACAATTTCAGTGGTAAGATAAAAGGGGTAGCTATCTTATTTGCTAAACACCTCCCATTGTCTGGCATTGTAACACATAGGTTGGAGGATGGTAGAGTTCTCTTAACCAAATGTAAAATTTTTAACCACCAGTTATCAATTGTTAATCTCTACGCCCCGAATCATGGTCAACCTGTTTTCTCATATGAATGTGCTGCAACTCGTAAAACCTCTACTTGATGGCATCAAAATATTGGGAGGCGATCTCAAGTGGACCCTTGATCCCATCTATGGCACATTAGCAATAACTCATAGATACCCTGCTAGAAAACATGGTCAAGGCACACCTATCATGAACATCAGTTGGCTGACACCTGGAGACTCCTATACCCTGTTGGCCGCAATTGCACATTTTCTTCTGCTCCACATGGCATTTATTCTAGAATGAACAATATCTTTCTCAGTCACAAGCACTTACTCCTCTTACAGGGGGGCAGAGATAGGCTTGGTAACATGGTCTGATCATGCTCCCATTTTTGACACAATTTAATTACCTTGCCTTTTCTTCACACAATTATCCTGACACCTCTAAAATCTCTTTATCTGGGGAGCATAAAAGTGTGTTATTAGGGGTAAATGTATTCAGCTAGAGGCCTTCTTGAATAAGCAAAGAGACGCACAAAAATTTGCACTTCTACCCAAAATTAAGCTATTAAACAAATCATAAGACTTCTCTATCAAGCTATAATGTTGAACAGAATTTTAGAATGGACGAGAGCTAAAGACAGTAAACAATGGGTTTCCATTGAATAACATTTTCTTCAACTCTCCTCAGAGGTCATCCCTTGGATACTGAGCCTACCTTTGATCTCACACCCGACGATTTCACCCACGCTTGTTTGCTGGAAGAGGTCAAGAATTCTATTCTATATTTGCTCTAGGGTCTTTCCTCTAACCTCCTTCTTAGTGTACCCAGACTTTCCCCCGGGTACTAACTTATCGGCCTTCCATGTCTGGTCCCAAGCTGGGGCCTTCAAGGTGGGCCAACTGTTGAACTCGAAGGGTGTATATCCATTTGCTGAAATCCATTCAAAGTAAGATTTACCTCATGCAGAGTTTTGGAAATATTTGCAGATTCGCTACTTTCTACTCTCTGCTGAATGAGTTTAGGTAGCTTGGAGAGCTCTCTTTTTTAACTTCTTTTATCAACTTTATTTATTTGGTTTTATGGGTAAGAATAAAATAATATAAAGAACAGATAACTTAAAAAATATTGTATATAAAAGGAGGAACGTGAACATGTTTTTCAAAATGTTTTTATGGAATGACTGTACATTCTTACACTGTATTCTATTAAAACATCTTTTTATAGAATGCAATATTGTTTGATTTTATGCTTTTAATGTCTTAAAAAGTTTTTTATGTGTTTTCATAACAAAGTAGACATTTTCAGGCTAATTTAGAGTGGGATACAAGTGCATTTTTCATCATATTTATAGATCACAAAGTTGCCACACTGTGCAAGCCTGCAATTTGCACCAGTATTTTTTTCTCCACACTGACACTTGTAGCCCCTTATCCATGAAGAGGTGGATTTGGGGAGTTCATGTGCACGTGGTGCCCTGTAGAAGCCCCTATTGACAGCTGCCAATCCCAGAGGGGTGATATATCTAAGCCCACCCATGGGCTAGTCAACACATCACCCTATGAGTTTGATAGCTTGGTGGACCTGCTGAAGCAGACATACTTTGTAACATATTCCTACCACACTGATAGAGGAGGAGAAAATTGGGCCAAGTGGCTGGGGGCTCAAGGTTCCAGGAGCAAAGGTGACTGTAGTCCTCTGGGCTAGAGGAGTATGGGACAGGGTGTGTGTTAAACCCACCTGGCTTTTGTTTAAAGTGTATTTATATTCTGGTGTATTATTTAGTAATAAAAGTAATGTTGTATTTGCTAACAGCTTTGTCTGAGTGGCTGTTAAACCCCCTAGAACATATTGGGCATCCTTCCCTGTTGTAGTAAGGCACCCATGGGTGGCCAAGCAAGGTGAAGAGGGCATAATTGGGTCAGATAAATCTTTTATTTTAGTAAAGTGCGCATACACACATATGAGTAGTCCTAAAAGGGTATCTTTTACAACTCCAATTCATCCACTGTTTGCTTATCCTCCATTTAACCCATCTATGAAGTGCACTGCAAAATGACATTGTCTTGCACCGATTACCTAGATGGCTTTCCCAATGCACTTCAAGGTGCACACCTACTCTCCACTCCCTGGAGACAGCTCTGCAAATTAAATGTGTGCAAAAATGTCACATCAAAGTCCAACCTATGTTCCTAGAGTGGATTTTTAGTATTATTGTTTTTCTCCTAAAATAATCATGACAGAGCTCACACACCAGGACTGTCTTTATTACACATGTAACATTTGTATAAGTTTGCCTAAAAATGCGTTTCTCTGTCAAAGTGCAACTGCAAGGTGCAAAATATGTTCCCTTAAAAGTATAAGATGAGACACGATCTCTGCCAACTCAGAGTTGGTGGGACAGTCAAGTCATTTCGCTGAGTGGAAATAACTCATACTTGCCAACCTTTGAAATGACAATTCCGGGAGATCCTGATCAGGGGGGCATGGTTGGATGGCGGGAGGGGGCGGGCGCAGTCAAACGCATAATTCTGGCCCTGCCCCGTGACAAAATGACTTTTGTCGCGGGGGACGAATCACGTCATTTTGATCAGTGAGTTCCGTATGCAGGATACATGCCCGCTATCCCAGGAGTCTGGGAGACCTACCCGAATTTCTGGAGCCTCTCGGACATTCCGGAAGAGTTTCCGGCAAGTATGAAATAACTGTGAGCTCTTCCACGCAGCAGCTCCCCCTTCATCCGGAGATGCACCTACTCTTTTTTTTTTTAAAAAGGAACGTTCTCATTCTGACCAGCTGCAAATGCTGACATCTGTAAACCAATGCACTTTTACATAATGTTGTGCTGCTGCCAAAGTTTATATGGAGCACAAAAGAAAACCAATCCTAAAGACATGTTTCTATGGACTACAACATAGGACAGTTCTAAATACAGTTTAATATGGAGCACATAGAATGACAGACTTAAATATAGGTTAAGGTAACCTGTCAGGATTTCCCAGGTATGACCACGGAGAGGGGATAAGTGGTTATAATGAGTTTATTAACAAACACAGATGACAAGGTAACTCACGAGACAGTTCAATGTGCAGATGAGAAACAACAGGTAACTTCAATAGTAGATTTCAACAGGCAGCGTGGAACTATAAGTACCAGGTATAATGGTTGAAGATGCTGGAGTCCAGTAGCAGGTAACAGCAGTAGAGAATACAATGAAGTAATTTGCAGGAGTCCAGATAGCAGACAACAGCAGTAGTGAATTCAATGGAGAAACATGCAGGAGTCCAGATAGCAGATAACAGCTGACAACTTGGTAATGCAGACAGTAGCTGACAACTTGGTAATGCAGACAGTAGATGACAACTTGGTAATGCAGACAGTAGATGACAACTTGGTAATGCAGACAGTAGATGACAACTTGGTAATGCAGACAGTAGATGACAACTTGGTAATGCAGACAGTAGATGATAACTTGGTAATGCAGACAGTAGATGACAACTTGGTAATGCAGACTGAAGCTGAGCACATGGAAATGCAGACTGGAGCTGAGCACATGGAAATGCAGACTGGAGTGACCTGATGATCTGGCCCAGACCGTATGAAGCAGGCAGGTTAATATAGGCCTCATGCAGGTGATACAACTCTCAGTAATCAAGGAAAATGATCAAGGTAGCACAGTGGCCCCTTTGGTGGGCAGTGGTACTACAAGTAGAATACATAATGAATCCAATAAAGTCACTGCAGACAGCAGCTGCAGAGTGCAAGTCGTGACATAACCTTTCCATGCCTTCTCCTTTATAGAATCATTAATTAATATTATAAATGTCCATTCATCATACTAAATTTGGATATTGATATTTAAGCTCACATGTTATGATACGTATTGTTTATTTGAAGTTTTGGCCATTTGTAAAGCATGTTACAGTCCAAATAGAAAATTAATTTATTTAACTCTGCGACATGAGGATAGACAACACAGCTCTGTACAGGAGCTTGTAACCTCTATTATATCCAGCTTGTGGGTAATGTAAAACTAAAAAGTCAGCATAATATTTACTCTCTGTGTTACAAAAAGACAGACTTTGAACCCAGGTGACTCAGGCGCTGGTGATAATGTTACAGAAATGTTATAGAGAAGGAAAAGGTGAAGCGAGTTTTCTAACTATAGCTAATGCAAAGTGATGTCTTTAGAGAGCAAATGTGACAAATTGCTATTTATATTAATAGCACTACAAGATGTTTACGGCACCTTTTTGTATAGTACATTAGTACAATTAGTATAAAACATGCAGTTGAATACATAAAAATAAATAAAGCACTTTAAATGTGTTCACATAAATATATATATATATATATATATATATATATATATATATATGACATGCTGCCTTCTCATTACCATGTATAGCAGGGCTCCTCATAGTGGCTGAGAGAGGAGATGCTTGATAATCCTGTCTCTGTGTATGACATTAACCCTCCTCTATACCTTCTATACCAGTACTCATCATAATAACTGTAGGGACGGTGCATTAGTTTTTATGTCTGTAAGAGAAGGTGATTGATGATCATCCCCTTCTTATTACCTTATATAGCAGGGCTCCTCACAGTGGCTGTAGGGTATATATATCAAACCTTCTAAAAAGATAAGGTGGAGATGTTGCCCATAGCAACTAGTCTGATTCTAGCTAACATTTTCTAGAATGTACAACATAAATGTTAGCTAGACTCTAATGTGTTGCTATGGGCAACACCTCCACTTTTCCTTTTTAGAACGTTTGATAAATCTACCCATGTATGAGGAAGTGCTCTGTGATCATGTCTATATGTAGGACATTCTCATCCCCATCACCTTATGTAGCATGGCTCCTAGCAATGACTGCAGGAGTGTAGTACATTAACATAAACTATTCCATATGTGGTATATACATTAGTAGCCTTTGAACCAGGTTCTCCTGCAGTTCTGTGTCTGCAGTTTGTTTTACAGACAGTTCTCTTTGCCACTGAGTTACAGTAATCAATCAGGTTTTCAATAAAAATCTTAAAATGACAGAATATTGAAATCCACAAATGAAACACGAAAGATCATTAACTCTGGGGCAAAGTGGACCTACCATCATTTTCTTTTTAACTGATAGAGGTAAGAATTATTAATGTAAACTTACTTAGTCTCTTTATGAAATGCTGAGCTGGTAGGTTGGAAACTATTACGTAACAACAGGTTAAAGAGAGTAGCAGGTGGAATGTTAACAGTCCACATATATCAACATGTGAGGACAAGATAAGGTTTATGTATTCTCACAGGGTTTAAAAGCAGTTGATTCTGTACAGAAGGACAGAGGAGGAGAGACCAGACCTGCTCATTGTTTATGTTCCACACTGTACAGTGCTCAAAGTAAGATACTAAACACTATTTCTTTTCATACCATAGCTGACAACTTATTTTCTAGGAAGCTATAAAGTAATTGGAAAACAGATATTATTAGGTGGTAATATACGCATTTACTCAATAGCTATTTGTTTGCTAGAGCTGTGCAACTGAAACTTGTCTATCTCTTAAAGGAACAGTACTTAAAGAAAATCTTTTCTCCCGTCCCTGATTCTCCCTCTTACTTTTTCTACCAATATAACTCAAATGTTGTAATCCTGAAGTTCAGTGTAAAAAAAACTACACATCTGTGTTATCATTCAGTTTATCTGTAAACTTTCATGTTGTACACAGCTTTTCTTATAGGTAAACATAAGCTTAAGCATTCTATTGTGTATACTAAAATATAGTGCAAGCTTGACTTACTCAAATGAGCACTTGTAGCTGGATATATATATATAAATTTTACTGTAACTTATGGTTACTAGTGAATGTCTGTAAATGTGTATACTTGTCTATGGTAGGTCTTGTCTGGGTGCTCCGGAAACCCAGGGCCACCTTAACAACTTTATGGGCCCCCGGGCAATGCAGTGTACCGGGCCCCTAAAAAATAAATAAAATATATATATATAAATAGTGCGTGTGTGTGTGTGTGTGTGTAAAAAAGGAAAATATATATGTATGTAAAAAAAAACGTGATTATATATATATAGGGGCCCCCTTAACTTACCTTAAGTCCGATCCTCTTCTTTTTTTCGCGCCGCTGAGTCTCTTCTGCCCTCTTCCGTGCTGTGGTTGCAGTGAATGCTGGGTGTGACATCACGCCCAGCATTCACTGCGAGCACAGCACGGAAGAGGGGACCAGGGAGGGAGCCGGATCACCGCTGATGGTGACCGCAAGGTAAGTATTTAAAAAAAAAAAAAATTTTTTTGGGGGGGGGATTCCGACGGGCCCCCCTTGCCTGCAGGGCCCCCGGGCACCTGCCCATCGTGCCCAATGGAAGAGACGGCCCTGCGGAAACCCACGCAAACACAGGGAGAACATACAAACTCCACACAGATAAGGCCATGGTTGGGAATTGAACTCATGACCTCTGTGGTGTGAGGCAGAAGTGATAACCTCTTAGCCACCGTTGTGCCCAACAGCTTAAAGGAAATAACAAGATGGTTGTTTTTGCGTGGATTTAATTCATTATCAACCCCTACTGTAATTTATCAGGATATTAAAAGTCATCAAGGAGTTCTGTGCCCATCTAAAGGAACAAGACTGCAGGACTAGGGATTTTATATAGCTCACGGGAATCTGTGCTGAATTAGAATATCCATAATACTGTACAGTAGGTGGTGTCTTATTGTTTATAATACAAAAAATGTTCCCAATACAGATTGAAGTGATGACATCAGAACTCAATGATTTTTAAAATACATAAACTGGGAACAAACAGATAGATGAGGTGATGAATAATATGGATTTTGGTTGACTTACTGCATAAGTCCATCAAAAAATTTGCATTTAATTACTTTTTAATTTGACATTCACTGGACATCTTCTTTGATAAGTTCTCATTTTGATTTAATAAAATGTAATTGCTGATGTGCAGTAAGTGGTATGTACTGTAGATTACTGTGACACAAGATGTGCAATGTGGTACTAGTATCTAGAAAAGCACTGCAGACATGGGGGGCCTGCTTGGTTTGAAATGGAAGAACACCTCACATTCCTTATTATTCTTCTCCAGTCCTGAACCTAGTTTGTTGCATGAAAGTCATCATCACCTCCTAACATCCAGTGCTATGCTCCATCTTATCCTGTCCTGAACCAAAGCTGCAGCATGGAGGTCATCACCTTCATCTAACATCCAGTGCTATGCTCCATCTTATCCTGTCCTGAACCAAAGCTGCAGCATGGAGGTCATCATCTCCATCTAACATTCAGTGCTATGCTCCATCTTATCCTGTCCTGAACCAAGGCTGTAGCATGGAGGTCATCACCTTCATCTAACATTCAGTGCTATGCTCCATCTTATCCTGTCCTGAACCAAGGCTGTAGCATGGAGGTCATCACCTTCATCTAACATTCAGTGCTATGCTCCATCTTATCCTGTCCTGAACCATGGCTGTAGCATGGAGGTCATCATCTCCTCCTAACACCAAGCACCATGCTCTTTTGTGCCACATGATTTCTCCACTTCTACCGTCCTGAACTACCACTAGAAAACGTGTGAAAAGAAAACAAAGATTGGCAATTGCTGCTTGGAGAACATACAATTTTGACATCACTGCCGAAGATATGCAAAGGTGGGAGAAGTAGACACAACAGTTCAGGAGAAAAGAATATGATAGCAAGTGTTGGTCTTTGTTTGGGAAAGGGGAAGAGGATGGAGGGGTCAGGAGCAGTGAAGTCCAGACAAAAAGTTGATTGTAGTGATACAAAAATATAAGCACAAAGGGGAAGGAACTATTAGCTGATATCTTATAGGATGCTATGGGTACATCATTTTTTGCAGCACGACATACAATAAATGTATCCAATAATTTGACTAAGATGTTAGTTCTCCATTAAAGGGGATATATAGTCGGTTAGCTGTCTAAGAAACATGTCTGTATTTTTTACATTTTGTTTTATTATTGTGGCTTCTGTGAATCCCATTAGCAGTTTGCTGCCTTTGCATATCCCATGCTGTATGGTTTCTCTGGGTTCTCCATGTGTAATGTTACCATTAAACACAAAACCATTTATTTGCAAAACCAAAGTTAATTACATGAGCTACTGTTAAACTATTGCAAAGATATGTGGTCACCTAAAGATAGACTCTAGCAATCATAAATAATGAAAGACTTAATTAAAATTAATGAATTAATGAATCAGAGGAGGCAATTGTTAGCCACTTACAATAGAAAACTGGTTAGAAGAGAATTGCAAGTGATTTACAAAAGCTGTACTGTATTTTAAAATGAAATAAATACAAAAAATGGGCAATTTGTCTCCTCTACATATGACCAACCAGCACCAATTATAAATAGACTGGGTTGGATTTCACCATAACAGGGAGACCATGAGGATGCTGTTCCCCTGATATAGTGAAAACTGAGTAGATATTGTAGACCTTAAGTTGTGGTGGGAACAAAGAAAATATTCTGTAGAATTCCAGATAGAACACAATAATTTCTAATTTGAGATTACAAAAATAAAAATGCTCTGAGGAGAAAAAGAACGATTCTGAGTTATTGACTTTGAGAGGTCGATACAATAGAAAATATATTAATAATGGACCTTTACCTATAATGCACATCTTCTACATCTTCATCTTCTACATCTGTTTCTTTCTGATGGCCAGAACCATAGCAGGACTGGAATGGAATCTTTATTGACCATGGTTTGTTCTGTATTTTGATTATAACTAATTTGTTTTGTATATGTTTTGTCTTCCCTCTCTAGACTATAAAAAAAAGACATGATTGCCATTGACCCGGTCACAATTCTTCTGTCTGTTGTTGTCATCCTATTTTTGGCCAAGGTTTTTAACAATGGGAAACAAGGCAACAACAAGAATTTCCCCCCTGGACCAACGCCATTACCGATCATTGGAAATATGAACATCATTGACGTGGCAAGACCCCATAATACATTTATAGAGGTAATACAGTACTTGTAATTAAGACCACTAAATCATTAAAGGGCCTTATTTAAGAACGTTACACAATCCTCTTGTCAATAGTAGTACTTTGAGGAGCGCCCCCTACCATTCATTCTAACTGGAAGGATCCTGGCAAATCGCTCATGTTGCTGCTTAAATCTACACAGAACTAGCTAGATCTGTGAAAATAGGCTTTCAAATAGAGCTGAAAGACCCCCACCAAAATACTGACATTAAAACCCTTTAAATTTAAAGGGTGTCCCATGTTTGGCCAATATAAGGCTCATTTATTTACATTTTATCCAGGGGCAAAATATGTGCTAAAATAAACCAATCAGACATTTACTTTCATTATTTAAGTTGAACAAGACAAATATAAGCTAATTGCTCATTTATTCCTGTGGTTTACTGCAAATTGTGCCACTAAATGCAATGTTAGTAGAGCCCTTTGTAAATTTAACTTAAGTAGACCCAAAGTGTATTTTTTGATAAGTTTTGAAAATGCCATTTACAAGTAAACAGAGGAGGTTTTCCAAACTAAGGTAGGTGTTAGATACATTTGGTTACACATTGTAGCCAATACCCTATAGCAATTTAGTAGGTGATAGTGAATGGTGTGAACATACAGTAGCTTTTAATTTTCTTTTTTTTTTCTTTTTTGCAAGTATGAAACATCACCCCACCTGAACCCTCATCCAGCATTACTATGAGTAATAAGCTAATCAGAGTATTAGTCCCAAGAATGCTAGTGACATGTCAATAACATGCGCAGTAGTAATATGCCAGCTGTAGTATTATGAAAATGAGCACTCACTGCATTATTCTCCCATAACCAGGGGCGGGCTGGCCCGGGGGGCAGGGTGGCAGCGCCCCCCCGGGCCGCTCAGTCAGGCCGCTATTAGGCCGCCCCCCTGGATGCAATATGCCCCATTTTCACCAGCGGCCGCATCTGATGACATAATATGCGGACGCGTCAGCGCACGGGCGGCCGCATCACATGACAGGGGATGCGGCCGCGTCATCAACCCTGTGTGCCCCCCGGGCTTCCCTCTCCCAGCCCACGCCTCCCCATAACCATCAGAAAATGAAGCCACAGAGTTTGGGTAGAGCTGTTGATGCTTCTGCTAGTCTAAGAGAGGAAGGACTATATAAAAATAATCTTAGGTTTACATTCTATTTTCCACAGCAATAGTTTGATAAATAGAATTGAGGATAAAAATATTAGAATTGCACATAAAATGTGGGATTGTTACTTGCATAAATTTGTTTAAATGAGAAGTATCATAATATTGAAAGCAAAATGCAATTTTTGAATTCCCAATTTCACAATTGCAAAGAGTTAAACATTCCTTCCAGAAAAAACTAGACAGAGGATTATTTACTGACATTGCTCTGTTCTACTGCAAGTCCGTACTGAACCACAGCAACCAATCAGCAACTTGTTTATTTTTTGTCTAGTATAAGACATTCAAAGTAAATAACTGATTGGGTGCAATAGATTCAGTGTAGATTTTCATCATTGAGAATAGTTAGTAAATATTGAGTGGGATTCACAAACGAATTGGTATGATATTACATCTATAAACATATTTTAAATCATGTTTTATCGTAGAGCCAAAATATGTTTTTTACATGTTTTTTTATTTCCAGCGAAAATTAACAGCCTTTATTTTACTCATTAAAATGTATCCACGCAACATTATTATATAGATGTGCCATGTGCTACTTTTAACAATAGCATTCACAAAGTACCAATTCTCTAAATTATTATTATTATTCATATTGACCTAAAATAAATAAATAACATTCCACTACGAAAAAGATTTCTTCACACACCGGTGTATATTAAATCATGAATATAGTATTAAGCTATTTTTAGAAAGAGATATTTGTGAATTTCATTTTGCTGCACTCAGCCTATCTACACTGTCAAGGCTCACAGAGTTTTGTGTCATCAGTTCCCACACCCATTTGCTTATTTAGGAAGTGTCCAACTGGCATGTACAGATTTAGTGTATACTTGACAAGAATAGCTTAAGCCTCACATTCTAGATGAGACATTCCACACTGGATTGGGCCAGTCATTTGTGAGAGAGGGGGAAATGGGTGAGGGTATATCATGGGTGGGGTGATTGTGGGAAATGGGAGCCAAAATATTAAGCTAACAATATTTAATAATTGTTCTTTTAATGCTCTGCTGATTCTTTTTTTGACTGTTTTTATAGTTGTCCAAGAAGTACGGCTCAGTATTCAGCGTCCAGATAGGGCTAACAAAGATGGTCATCCTGTGTGGTTATGACACTGTGAAAGATGCTCTAATCAATCATGCTGAGGAATTTTCTGAACGACCCAATTCACCATTGTTTGATAAAACAGCAAGAGGACATGGTAACTATTTTGAGTGAAAAGTCATTAGAAATCATAAAAAGAGTTGAATGCATATATTAAACACATTGCAAGTACATCAAAGTAAAATAAGTCGTACTTATTGAATAAAAAATCCCAGTCCCTGCTCACATGCATTTCAAAAGTGGCAACATACAAATGCCACTGACACAAAACTACTTATATTATATGTGATCATAGGTACTGATACTCTGAAACTGTTTTAAAATTTAGAACTAAAAGTAAATCTGTTGAGTCCAAGGGGAATATTTACTAAGTTCCAGTTTGCTGCCATTTGCTTTAAAATGGCAATTTAATTAAAGACAAATCCTAATCTGTCAGATGTCACTCCAGGATACTCTAAACCTACACAAAACAGGGCTATATAGTTCTATGACACATTTGTCTCAGGATGGAGTTAACAAACATGTGTTCAATAATAGTTGCAAAGTATTCAGGTGAATGGATTGTGATGATCTAGTCTATGGAGACTAGGATCTGGTGGTGGGTTAGTGGGGAGACTGTGACATTTAGTTGTTAGGGACAGCTGTCATTTCGGTGACATTTATATCTAAGCATAAATATTGTCCATTGTAAATGCAGTAGAAATAAATGTAACAAAGAGATGTGTATTCATTCTATTAAGGTGTTATCTTTGCTCATGGTGAGAACTGGAAAGTGATGAGACGATTTGCTCTTTCAACACTACGAGATTATGGGATGGGGAAGAGAAGTATAGAAAACAAGATCAATGATGAATGTGAATGTTTAATGCAGTCGTTTAGATCCTATAAAGGTGAGTGTCTGCTCTCGCCCTCATTTTCACAATTGCACATTTATTCTTGTATATGCACTACATGCCTGTCACACCGCATAGTACTCACTGCGGAGGCATCATTCATTTATAGATTATTGTACTACAAGCTGTACCCTCATTACTACATGATGCAGTACAATATTCTATGAATGAATGACACTGCCGCATTTAGTAGTATGCGACTTGACAGCATATGCATCGACCACATAGACTGCCTCATCGACACCCCCACCGCAGCCCACCCCCCTTCCCAGGAAACACTTTGGTAGTCTGCAGTGCAGGCCCAGGCCCCGTGACATACCCGGGCCATGGTAATCAGTACACGCTTCCCCTCTCTCGACGCCCCTGTATATATAGAGTGATTAAAGTGGAAATTTAGAAGTGGCTAGTGTAAGTGTTGAAGGAACTCTCTTTCCACTAGTCATGCTAGCTGCCTCCTTGTCTCCTGCACTGTTCTGGGTATTAAAAGCTAACAAGATAGATCTTTATATATTTTCTACATCCTAATTAGGACATCTCTTAAACATTTTTTTTCAATCTTATCCAGTTTTTGTTTATAATGTTACTGTGACTGGTTCACTCATAATAACTTATGGTATCAATTTATTGAATGGAAATAGCGCAGGGCGCATATTTAAATAATTGCATTGGCACTTATTTTTTGTATTGTATATATTCTGAGATAGGAAATCGTTATTTCTGAGACCGGGGTAGAAACTGTTTTTTCCTTTTTTCACCTTACTAAAGGATATGCTTTATTTCTGATGCATATATCTGATACACTAGGCTTTTTTGGATGGAGGTCTTGTGAGTATTGGGATGTATTTAGTATGGAAGTGTCATTATTTAGACCTCCAATTAGGCATATATGCAACGGAGTCTGATAGCAGGGAGTGCTAACAAAGTTTTGTGATGAAGTGTCATGCCTGCTCTAGCCAAAGGCCCAGCAGGGAGTTGTTACTGTGGTAACCCTAGAAGATGGCGGACCAGGAGCCAAATCGTGTGGACATGACACCCTGGTTACCACATGGGCAAGGGGGGGGGGAGGAGTGTGACTGGATCACTCATAAATAACTTATGGTATCAATTTATTGAAGGGAAATAGCGCAGGGCGCATATTTATATAATTGCATAGGCACTTATTTTTTATATTGTATATATTCTGAGATAGGAAATCGTTATTTCTGAGACCATGGTAGAAACAGTTTTTTCCTGTTTTCACCTTACTAAAGGATATCACTTATTTCTGATGCATATATCTGATACAATAGGCCTTTGTGGGTGGAGGTGTTGTGTATATTGGGATGTATTTAGTATGGAAGTGTCATTGTTTAGGATTTGTAAGGTTGCTAGTGGAAACCTCCACTTAGGCATATGTGCAAGGGAGTCTGATAGCAGGGAGTGCTAATGAAGTTTTGTGATGAAGAGTCATACCTGCTCTGGTCAAAGGCCCAGCAGAGGGTTGTTACTGTGTGGCCTTTTGCCCAGAGTGAATTTCATAGATAAGTGTAAATTTTGTTAGCCTTGAAATGCATGTAAATCTATGTTTTGGGAAGCAGGGTACATCCTGATTCTGAAAATAGACTATTTATGAACTGTATAAATGATGAGCTGTGTGAGCATGTGAGTGTTCTTCTGATTTTAACATTTGACCTGATCACACTGGTACCTCAAGCCAGTGTGAGCAAATAAACATCACTATGCTTCAAGACCTGCTTGAAAACATCTTCAATATTGCTGTATTCCTGTGATCTACAGATTAGACCCTAAATCTAATCCGATCGCCGGCTGTTGTGAGGTTTGGACCCAAGCTTTCCAGTACCACTGCTCTGCCTGCTACCCAGCAGCCCTTTTTCGGTGTGATAGGCCAGTGGGGGATCTGTCCACAGCAACCCTGATCCACAGTAAGAGATCAGGAGTACCAGCCCAGGTACACCAGCAACGAGATACGCTAGCAGCTTCAGTGACCCAGAAGAAACCCGGTACTGGATGCCGATAAGGAGTCCAGTGGTGGAAGCTCGTGTAAGCCCCTCCTACGGATAACGAAAGGGAACAGTGGAAAAGGAAGCCCAACCGGTTCCCAGCAACAACAGCCAGGGTGGCATAGGCGGTCCATCCTGTCACAGTTACCCCTCTATTCTCTTAAATAAAAAGATTGTCCACCTCTGAATCTCTCAAGCTCTGCCATGTCTACCTTATAGATAGAAGTCAAACATGGTTAAAAATCCAATAATCACATGGAGTCTTATTTAGAGTTAGGGGGGGAACAAATCCAGCTAAAGGTGCAAAGCTGCTCTTTGTCAAACCATGTTGAAATAATTTTGTTTTATTTTTTGTTCATTCATTGCTTGGCTTTCCGGGTAGCGTATCTCACTTACCTGCTTTTCATACCGGACAGGTAGTGAAAGTTGCAAGAACAGGTATAAAATAGCAGCTGCCAGACAACTATTCCAGTTCTGGTAGGGGCAATCAAATTTATGGTATGACTCAGCAAGGGGCTGAGGAGATGGCTCAGTGAGTAGCTAAGGAAACAGCTTGGTGAGGAGACCAGTAGATGGTCCAGAGAGAGGCTTGCGTGTGTCCTACAGGAGGCAGGAGATCAGAGACAAAGGACCATTTTATGGAAAGTTGGGTGTCCTGTCCCTGAAGGAGCAGAATACAGACTGAGTATTCATGTTCAGCCACTAAAGAGAAAAGTGCTAAGTTGATTAACTGGCCACTGGCCATTCAATGACATGTTTGCTTTAACGGTGCTATTGCTAATTAAACTACTGAGCACAACATAGGCAAACCGAGAGGGGATTTCCTAGTGCCTGGAAACCCCATCCAAGCCTGGGACACCGTATAATTGAGGTGGCTGGACCCTGTTCTCGCTTCACACAGCTCTGCTTGAAAAAGGAGGGCTGCGTTCACCTAACAGTAGTGCACACAGCATTGCCCCTGTATATTATGGGGATAGGAAGAGTTGGAGAGCAGCCAAGCACTGTCTAAAATTATAACCACGCCACCATGCATGCTGGTCACGCCCACTGGCGGCGTGGTGTGGAAACCCCCCTTTACAAATCCTGTGTTTGCCCCTGCACAACTAAACGAGTAGTTGTGCTGAGCTATAACAGACTTAGTTGTAGTGGAAGATCTGTGTATATTGGGATCAGTGTGATGTCTGACTGAATTTAATGGTGGAATGAAATAGAAGTTGTATGAAAAAATGGGAAGCATTTAAATTTTTAACTGACTCACATGAATGTCATGTACATTGTAGTGTTATTATTCTTGATGACTGGCTGGTGATGTCAGAAGTTGATAAGGATATCTTTCACAGCTTTTTTTACAAGTATTCACACCACTCATCTATCATAATGATACATTATATTCTTATATGTACATTTTTACATTTTTTCACTTGTAATATTGCTCATTTTCAATGTAAAAATCAATTTTCAGGAAAACCCTTTGATAATATGCCCATCATTAACACTGCTGTAGCCAATATAATAGTGTCCATACTACTCGGTCGTAGATATGAATATGATGATCCAACCATACTGAGGCTCATGAGATTAACTAATGAAAGTGTCAAGATCCTGCAAAGCCCTATGGTCAGGGTAAGTATTCTCACTCTGTCCGATGGATTTTAAAGATGTCCAATGTATTTTTCTTACCTTCATATTTCTCCTATGAATAATATACAACCTTTGAATATATCAGCATTTCTGCTACTCTAAAGTTAAGTGTTTTCAGACTGCAGCAACATTGTTGCAACTAAGTGAGAAACAGAAGATCTGTGACGAGTTTCATTGTAATGAGCAGGGAAGGGAGGGGTGAGAGCTCAGGCATCTATGTTTTTCAAATGTATCTTATAGATGTCAGCTAACATTTTAGCTCACAAGTAAATAGGCTACAAATAATTTGAATGTTTGGTTATTCAACATAAGGCAGCAGGAAAATAAATGTCATCTTATTATCAATGGAGCAATATTATTAAAGACTTTGTAGAAATAAGCAGGCAATAATGGATTTTAGTAGTGTAGTATATTGCTTTTTCTCAGACCCAGTAATCAGTCACCACTGACTGCACGTTTTCTGTTTATCCCCGTTTGTACACAGCCAATGGTGCATACAGATGAAGCCTGATTGTTTTAGACATGAATGGGGTGCGGTTAGAAATGATGAGCATGTTGTTAGTACAGTAATAGTACTGCTACTACTACTACTAATAATAATAATATTGATACTATGTTTGAAGATAACTGGGTAAATTAATGGTCAGGATAAACATACATATATTAAACAAAGGGTACAATAAAAATTCGCACTTTTGGTTTAGTTCCCAACATATATGATTTTTTAGACTATGGTAGCAATCACTGCATACAGTTTAAATATTTAAATTATATATATATATATATATATATATATATATATATATATATATATATATAATATGTATGTATATAAATATATACATATATATATATATATATATATATATATATATATATATATATATATATATATAATATTTAAATACAGAACTCTGCATTTGTATATCATTTCCTTTTTCTAAGTATAGTTTAATGTTTACATTTTAACCCATATCACCTTTTCGTATTTCTATTCTATGCTTAAAATGATCATTTTTTATTTTCATTTTAAGTTGTACAATAGTTATCCCTCGTTGATAGGCTGGCTGCCTGGAAGTCACAGAGAAGTCTTCAAAAACAACGACGAGATTCAAGATTTTGTAAGAGAGACATTTACAAAACAGAAGAAAGAATTGGACATAAATGATCAGAGAAATCTTATTGATTCATTCCTTGCCAAGCAACAAGAGGTATGTATTGAATTGAGGTGCAAGGGTGCTGTATCCTTAAAAGACACATGTACACATGTTAGGATATAATTCAATAAAAGTGATGTAATCAAATGATTTATTGCTTTAGTTTCTTAGTACCTGCTTGGAGTTGGGTTTGTTGTTGTATTCGCTGTAGAGATAGTAATTAATAACAATAATTTATTATTTTATATTTTATTTAACTATGAGTAGAGCTGGGAAATTAATTCTGATGTGTGGTGGGATTAGTGTTGGACCAGGAACACTGAATGTGAGGAACAAAGCAGAGGATGAAGTCATCTGTGACACCAAGGTAACAAGCTTGTGAAACTGGGGACATTGTGGTGTTAGTGGTACAGACAGTGGGGGAGATTTGAGGGAGGTGGTGATTCTGGGATCAGGGAAGATGATAAGCTCTTTAGGCAGCATTGGGACATTCATATCGAGATGGCAGAGAGACAGTTGATTACAAAAGTTAGTACAGAAGAGGAGAGGTCAGGGGAGGAGAAGTGGATTTGGGTGTCTTCTCTGTAGAAGTGGTACTGGAGGCTGAATGAGTGAAATAGTTCCACAAGAGAAAGCAGAGAACCAAGAATAAAGTCTTATGGGACCCCAACAGATAGTGGGAGTGGAGGGAAGGATGTGTCGGAAGTGGAAACACTGAAGGAGCAGCTCATTAAGAAGTAAGTGAACCTGTGTCATGAAAGCTAATGAAGTGAAGGATGTGCAGGGGAGCAGAGGGTGGTCAACAGTGTTCAAAGTAGTAGAGAGGTCCAGGTGGATGAGTATGGAGGAATGACACTTAGATTTTGCTGTAAGTTGATCATTGATCCCTTTTGTGAGGGCAGTCTCAGTGGAATGTTGATGGTAGAAGCCAGATTGCAGAGAGTAGAGAAAGGAGTGGGAGTAGAGAAAATGAGATTGAACACAAGTCACTGAAATAGTTTGGATGCACAGGAGATGAGAGAAATAGGGTGGTAGTTGGAGAGAGAAGTTGGGTCAAAATCAGCTAATCAGAAGTGGGTGGTTAGTGCTGTTGAACGTCATCATCATCATTGCATATCTTTGCACAGGTCTCCAACATCCGCAAGACATACACCTCCTAAAAGGCTTATTTGCTAATTCATCCAGGTCTAATTGTGCCACAATTGTGTGTACATATCCTTACTGTAGTCAGAGAATGCTTGCATGTTATTTCCTGGACTCGTTTTGCCTATCCAGGTGGAAGTAGATGAAAAATGTGCATCTACACAAAATAATACGCACGTGCAACTCTAAATGAGCCCCAATGTGTTCTCTTACTTTAGAAAATATAATGTTGACATTCAATATATTAAAAGGTACTTGTACATCCTCTCAACATCTAATCTTACTGCAATATTTTAAGCTTATTTAATTGCAACTTGACTGCAGCTGCCAGACTGATATTCCTCATTAACAATTTTACTAAAAGTGCAAGGCTTTACTAGTCACTGTCATTGGTTACCCATTTCCTCCAAGACAAAATGTAAAATCCTTGCTCTCACTGGCAAAGTCCTCCACAATACTCTACACCACTTTAGGTTTCTTTACCCATGTCCAATAATTTGTCAAGGCTACTCTGCCGTTGACCTATGCCTGTCATCCTCTCTTGTTATTACACCCCATTCACGCCCCAGGTCTTTCCTGTGCTGTGACCAGACTCAACAAAAGCAATACCCTGTTCTATTTACAAACACTCTTCCCTTCAAATGTTTAAGCATTCCTTAAAAAAACACCTATTCAGAGATGCCTTTATAGATGTTTGTAATTGTTTCAAAGTGGTTTCCAAACTGGTTCTAACGTTCGAAGAAATGAAATATATTCTCAAAATTAAAAAATTTAAGCTAAATTTCAAGTAGGTAGACAGTTCATCCATTTTTAACCTTGTATAGTATTTTTAATCACTTTCCTTGCCAACAGTGAATTCAAAGATGAACTTGAACACAGCAATGTTGGCTGTTCATAATAACTGTGGTAATCGGATTACCGACTACCACTATTCCGACAACTGGGATTCCTACATAAAATACCGGATGGCAATTGAAATAGAAGCAGACTTACCTGAAAGACGACGAGGGAGATGTCCGATGGCAGTGCAGGCTGACAGGCGGTGATTCCGATTGGAGACCTCTCCGGCACTGCAGTGTGACGTGGGCGCGACTTACTTCAATGGTATTTTAAAGCGGCAATGTCTGGAACCCGCAGGCTAACTGCTTGAACACTTAGCCTGCTGGGTCCAGGTAGGAATTCCAGTTGTCGGAATACTTCTAATCACTCAGGCATACCCAACCCCATAATAAACTATTTTGTAATCCTATGCAATTTTGCTATTCAAGCTTAAATGAGCTTAAACATGATTGAACACATACATTTTATAGTTTATTTAAAAATGAGATTAGATATTTCCGGAATTGGTTTCAGTGTAAGTTCAAACTCATGAACTGTGGTGCGTTGTAATAGTCAAATAGTTTAAGCATCTCAAACTATTATTTTTGAGATTCTATATATATCCTGGTTGTTTTTGGCCTAGTTCACCTGAAAACCTCACCCTACTTAAACTGTGTCATCTTCTGACAACATTACTACACCTGTTTCTCACTGCAATCACTTGTGTTCTACCATAGAAAATATTGTAGTGACTGGTCCATACAGGGTTATCTAGAATTTGCATATTTGCCAACATTTTAAAATAATTTCCAGGGACACTCTACTGTTGGTCAGATGCATCTAAGCACATCATATGCAGTGCAGACAATGCAAAACTTGAGGCACTTCAAAATGTTTAATTTGGCCTTTAAAACTCAAAGAAATAAAAATGGATGCAGAGGACTGCATCTGATATACAAAATACAAGGAATTGTACAGTACTGTTGGTGTATATTAAAAATTGTGACATTTCCAATTTCAAATCTGTAAAACCTGTGAATTAGGTGAGGAGAAGGAAAGAAAGGGAGAAACCTTAGAGGTCTTTTCAAAAAATTTTATGTGGTCCCATAAATTTCTAGTTACTTCCTCGGTTGTTAATAAGGGTTAGATCTGGCTATAATTGGACCCTAAATCGCAGGCTCAGGTTGGAATAATAAATGCTGCAATTGCAACCATGTACAAAGTGGCAAGTATCTTAAGATACATGCTGGTCGGCAACAGTAGTATATTCACCTGATTTACACCAGGCATACATCACATACACTTATGTCCCGTGTATTTAACCATTTAATTTATTTGCAATAAATGCGTCAATAGCCTAACCTATCCTACAACCTCTTTTTTGCAACATAAACCACTCCTAATTTTTTGCCAAAAGTTTTGCCATAAGTTCGCAAAGAATCACTGAGAATTCACTAGATAAAGTTTTTTTAATCTGAAAAATGTTTCCAAGGCTTATTTACAAAAATTAATAACAAGACATACAATATGTTACACAAATGAGTTTCAGAAAATAAATTAGGAAATAAAATCAGAGTTAATACTTACAAGTTAAGGCCTGATGTGTGAGGGAACACAATTGAGAAACATCACACATTTCAGTCTTAATAGACCCCAGCATGAAAATGCACAATCTGATTTCTAAAGCAGAAGATTTTAAACCCTTTTCCACATAGCCCTCAACCCCCACCTTAGGAGTTTAGCTGTCAAAGGACAGTTTGATCTCCCAAATGTCACAGGGCTTTTCGAAGGGAGCTAGGGATGTCCTGAAATTGGAATGTTCACAAGACCTGACTTTCAACCTTTGCTCGTTCTGCTTGGCTAGCTAGATGGTTTACAACTTTGGGGCTTCAAACTCCTCCAGGACCCTATCTCTCCCAGGTCTTGCTATTTCAACAGATAATTGACACTTGCATAAGTTCAAACTCATGTCATCTAGCAAAGCACATGTTGAAATTATATTACAAGATTACATACAATATACATTGTCATACATGAATTCAACAGAAAATAACAATCATTCATTAGATATACTACATAATCATCACAGCAGTCACAAGCCCTCCCCCTGGATTACAATTGTCTGGAGTATGCAGTGAAGCATAACTCCTACTAGGTAAGTGAATCACTCTGGCACAATCAAATGAGTTTAAGGGCTAGATTTACTAAGCTGTGGGTTTGAAAAAGTGGGGATGTTGCCTATAGCAACCAATCTGATTCTACCTTTCATTTTGTAGAAAGTACTAAATAAATGAAAGCTAGAATCTGATTGGTTGCTATAGGCAACATCCCCACTTTTTCAAACCCGCAGCTTAGTAAATCTAGCCCTAAGTGCGTTTGGCTTATGGCCTCACATGTCATATCGAGCCTTTGAGTTTTTGAAACCCAATTGCTTATTTTTACATTTTTTCACATTTAGCTGTAGTACATTTGCATGCAGATCTTACCATTCGGTACAGTTGTCATGATTTGACTTTTCCATAATCTCTATATCTCCTCCCAGAGCTTTTTTGTTTTATTAATTTTAGGTGATAATCCTGTCACTATAGTTTGGCAACATAGCCGATTGGCAATATATGTGTGACATCATTGGTGAAGGCGTATGGTAGCCAAATCCGGAAAGGACCAAAAGTATGATTGAGAGCATGCAGAGAGATTTGTCAAACACTTGAGTTTGCTTATAGTTTGCAGAGAAGGATAGAGTAAAACTATGTCTAACATAAACAATTTCCTGTGCTTGTCCCAATTAAAAATATAATCCTTTTTCATGTTACAATCTCTTGAACTGTTTGATCTTGCAGCAGAGAAGTGTGTCAGAAAGAGATTTTCTCACTTTGACCGATAATCTAACTTGTACAATGCCTGTTACACAATGATTAATCACATATGTTGTGCTTTTTTCTAGTCTGATCTAGCTCTAAAATATTGTACTGGTCACAAAGATTTTCCTGTTTATATTACTCAGGGAAAGCCAGAATCTACTTTGTATTACCACAACGACAATCTAACCGTACTAGTCAGCAATCTGTTTGCTGCTGGAATGGAAACGACCACAACTACTCTGCGATGGGGTCTTCTGCTAATGATGAAATACCCTGAAATCCAAAGTAAGACATTTATATGAAACATGATAAGAATGTCTTGTCAAAGATTAGACAATTTGGGCCTGATTCTTGTTTAGACATAAGCATTACCTTGTCTGAATTTGCTCTACGCATGCTTCAATTCAGAAGTCACGTCAATGATCATAATTGCATGAAATTCAAGTCCACACACATATGACATTTACGTCTACCTATTACTTAAAGGGCAGAGGAGGGGTGAGAAGAGGCAGATAAACGTTGGCCATGTACAGTGAGGGCGTGCCAAGGGCGTTCAGATACAGAGGCGCACACTTCCAGGCCTGGCTTTCTCATAAGTATCCTTGTTTGCCGTATTATTTGCCCCTGGGTCATTCCACATCAGATCACCCAAAAAAATATGATTTGTCCACCACCTGTCTCAGATTTTTTTGAAATTTTTTTAGTTAAGAGAGGATGTCAAAACAACTATTTCTGCCAAATATCTCGACTGTCTGACAATTAGGTGATTATATATTGATTTTTCAATTTATTAAATAATTTACTAATCGCAGCTTCTTTATCCAGTTTATTTGAAGTATTACGGGTGTTTTATAAGGAATCAACACAAAATTTGGACCCTAAGGTAACTCTTCCTCACGAATCCAAAAATCCAAACCAAATTACTTTATCTGCCTCATGTTTTGCGTTACGGCAAAAACGCATGTTTTTTGAATATCATTAAAAACGCTAGATTCAATTGACATTAGGGATCCCATTTTTTGGGGGGTGTTCAAAAAAGGTATAAATTACTACCACAAAAAAAAATCAGCCGGGTACTCTGTTTCATAGTGGAGAAAAAAAATAATGAAGTTGATGCTCGATTACTGCTGTACAGCATACATAATTTACACATTGTTAACAACCATACCAAAAAAGTAAACTAAACTGAGGCAATGGGATAAAACTCCCATACAAGGAAATGAAACAAACAGAAACTGATGGGAAGGGGATTCCCTTTAGAGAGATCAAAACTGAAACTTTCCAGAGAAAGAGAGAGGGAGACACAGAAAGAGTCAATCATGGCAGCTGCTAATTTGGTAGTCTTTTACATACAGACTGCCATATTACTATTTACTCAAAAACCATTGGATTATATAGCTGAGACCACATTACATTTGACATTAGGGATCCCATTTTTTTGGGGGTGTTTTAAAAAGGTATATATTACTACCACAAAAAAAATCAGCAGGGTCCTCTGTTTCATAGTGGAGAAAAAAATAATGAAGTTGATGCTGATGTTCGATTACTGTTGAACCGCATACATAATTAACACAAGAAATCATGAAATTTAAAACCTTTAACATAACTTAAGCCCTTAACTGAAGTTGAGTCAACAATCTCATTATGTTTCCCTTGTTTGGAATTTGTAACCGTCTGTAATTTTCCTTAAAGTGTCAGCAGAAAGTGTATACTGCCTTCCAGTACTTCCATGGATCGTAGGCACTTCCGTTACACAGAGGACGTGAATAAAAGGAACAAAACACTTATCTCTTGAAGGACAGGACAGCACATTTGTTGATTGGTTTCATTACTTGTATCAGCACATCTTGGGCCTGATTCATTAAAGATCTTAATTTGAGAAACTTCTTATTTCAGTCTCCTGGACAAAACCATGTTACAATGAAGGGGTGCAAATTAGTATTCTGTTTTGCACATAAGTTAAATACTGACTGTTTTTGTCATGTAGCACACAAATACTTGATAGCTTATTTGTTCACTGAAATTTAAAGTTGACATTTGTGTGCTACATGAAAAAACAGTCAGTATTTAACTTATGTGCAAAACAGAATACTAATTTGCCCCCTTGCATTGTAACATGGTTTTGTCCAGGAGACTGAAATAAGAAGTTTCTCAAGTTAAGATCCTTAATGAATCAGGCCCCTTGTTCCTCCTCATTATATGGAATGATATACCCAATGTGCCAGATGTTATAATACACTGCTGCTATGTATGTTCCAAGTTGCAGATCACTTTTGGCCACATTTTTTGTGACTGTGGTCATAATGACACTAACTTTGGTTCCTCCTGACTTTATGTCGTCTGATTACAATCGATATATGTGTAGCTCACTATTACTAATAGGCCGAAATCTGTGATGAGAACGTGTTCCTGCCACAGTGTTTGCTGTTTCGAGACGGCTATGCAGCTTGGTTTCGCAGTCTTGTATTTCGTTTTGTGACACGTAAAAAAGTTTTATGCCATGTACATTTTCATTTGCCCAGGTCCAAAGGCATCAAGATGTGATGGGTTTCCACTGCTTGCAGACTGGTGCCTGTGGCTAGACGTTTAACTGTCCCTCCAATGCCATCACATGGACTCTTACCATGAGATGTGGCAACAAATTTCATTTTGCTTGAATGTTGAAGTCATCTTTATTGAAGCATAAATTAAAAACGTTTTTGCAGTTCTTATATTGTGCACTAGCACCATCACTAAATTCACATACTACAATTTTGACAATAATATCGCTAAGTGTTTCATAGCTACCGTAATGAAGGCATGCACAGTTATAGCTACATGGTCATGAGTATCGCTAATAACGCACAGGCTCACACAGTTTGAAGTGTCATAATCATCTTGCCTAAAATATACAACAAGCTGACAGTCACCATGTTCTTTGGTACACTTCAGTGACATAACTTTTAAGCTTTTCTGGCTCCTTTTTTGTGAGGCAAGAAAGGATTACTGCATGTTTTCTGAAACTCTTCATATCTTAGCAGCAGAAGCTTTTCATGATGTTAGCAGACTGAGGTTTCAGGATCATTGGTTACTGCATTTGAAACTTCAGTTCTCAGAATCAAAAGTTCTTTTTTTTCATCAGTAAAGTGGTCCCAGCTATGTAATCCAATGGTTTTTGAGTAGATAGTAATATGGCAGTCCATATTTGAAAGACTACCAAATGAGCAGCTTTCTGTGTCTCCCTCTCTCTTTCTCTGGAAAGTTTCAGTTTTGGTCTCTCTAAAGGGAATCACCTTCCCATCAGTTTATGTTTGTTTCATTTCCTTGTATGGGAGTTTTATCCCATTGCCTCAGTTTAGTTCCCTTTTTTTGGTATGGTTTTTAACAATGTGTAAATTATGTATGCTGTACAGCAGTAATCAAGCATCAAATTCATTATTTTTTTCTTCACTATGAAACAGAGTACCCGACTAATTTTTTTTGTGGTAGTAATTTATACCTTTTTTAAACACCCCCCAAAAAATGGGATCCCTAATGTCAATTGAATCTAGCGTTTTTAATGATATTCGAAAAACGTGCGTTTTTGCCGTAACGCAAAACATGAGGCAGATAAAGTAATTTGGTTTGGATTTTTGGATTCGGAAGGAAGAGTTACCTTAGGAGTCCAAATTTTGTGTCGATTCCTTAATTAACACCCGTAATACTTCAAATAAACTGGATAAAGAAGCCGCGATTAGTAAATTATTTAATAAATTGAAAAATCAATATTTAATCAACTAATTGTCAGACAGTCAAGATATTTGGCAGAAATAGTTGTTTTGACCTCCTCTCTTAACTAAAAATTTTTCATAGAAATCTGAGATGGGTGGTGGACAGCCCTGGTTGAACTGACGTGGAATGACCCACCAGCAAATGTAAGTGCTGACTGATAGTGATAACTGACAAGGCATAACCTTTGTATTAAAAACTACATGTTTGTGTGCCACTAAATAACAAAGAATATGTGTATGCAAGTAAGAGAGACTATAAAATAAGCATTGCATTATACAGTACGTGTTAAGAACATCCTGCTTTATGTATGTAATGTAAAAAAGAGAATTTTTGAAAACGCATAATTTTATTAAGTATTATAATATAATGAGTTGCTCATTTATTTTCTAAAATATCTTTTTTTTTGCGTGCTGTTCTGATCTGACTATATATTGTACATATGTACGTGCCTGCTAACATATGGCAATACTGTTTAGACAGAGCGTACTTAAAATCATCTCGAGATCTGCTTGAATTTGAACACAGGCAGAATTACACTAAAGTTTCATGATTTTTTTTGTTGCATGGAAGTTCAGTTCGGACTTGAAATCAGACCCTTCATGTCTATAGAAACATTGTCCTAGTCATTTTCATGTACTTTGATGTATCTGACTTATCTATTTCTGAATGATAATACTATGGTGTTATTATCAGTATGTATTATAACTCAAAAGATATTGTCTTCTCACCTAACAGAAAAAGTGCAAAATGAAATTGAAAGAGTGATTGGATCAGCTCAACCACAAACAGAGCACAGGAAAGATATGCCGTACACTGACGCCGTCATTCATGAAATTCAGCGGTTTGGTGATATTATACCTGGTAATCTCCCACATGCCCCTACTCAAGATGTCACATTCAGAGGATATTTTATTCCAAAGGTGATTTGTTTCTTCCTGCTGTGCACTGACTTTTAGGACCCTAGATCATTATGTTGAAGGGTCTCCTTGCCCATCCTTGGGAGTGATGGCTCCCACATTTCTTCAGCAGATAGCGGTAATAAGGCAGTCATAAAAATTGCTTACAATATGACATACCCATATTTGTGTAACTTTCTCTGTATATGATCTGTATGACTGTGGTGTGCATTGACTACAGGGGCAGGATACTTCTTGGCCCTTTAGTTAATATACACAGCATTCATGCAGAACACAAACAGGCTGCTGACGACAAGCAGGCTTGAGCAGTGATGGGTATAGATGACCAGCATCTATGAGGGTAACCATAGCAGATATGCCTTAGCTGTGTGCTTACATTATGTTTAATGTATACAAAAATTAGTGCATGTAAGTTGGAATGGATAGGAACATAATGTAAGACATTAGTTCAGGTAGAAAGTTGCCTTAAAACCTGTGTTCTGTAGGTACGGTAAGATTCTGTATTTGCAGCATTTCTCAAGTATTAAACATGCTACCCAAATTATTACAGAAACTTTTGTCAAATACTATATGAGATGCTATGAGCGGAAGTAACAAGTTGTGTGATAGTTGTGTGATAATGATGTATTATATGAGTATACTAGAAGTCAAGAAAGGGTCTAGATGCACATAGAGGCACAAGGACATAATGTCCGAGATGACTTCTCATATCTATACAACCTGAGAGGTATATTATTCCTTATAATAAGCTAATGATTATTAAGATGATTATATGCCTATGCAAATATTGATGTTCATGACTTCATTATTTACTGTTTGTATGTAGTATATCCTCTGTATTGATTAAACTAATAATACTGTGGATCTCACTTCTTAGAGTTAGGAGTTAATCCAACTAGAATGGACAATTTTGCCCAGTGGCAATGTTGTATTGCAGGGGTGGGGGGGGGGAGGGAATACAAATTTGAAGACAGATTTACAGTTGGGAGGGAGAGAGGGGTGTCCCAGCATAAAATTTAATTGCAGTGTAAAAATAAAGCTGCCCAGTATTTGTGCTCTCCACGTGAATGCAGACCCTGTTATCCGCGCATAGAAAAAAAATGCTTTACATCCCTTGCAGGTAACATGGTTTAGCCAGGTACACCTTTTTTTTTTGCTTTGCTACTAACTCTAAATGAGGATGCTTATTTTTAAACTATAAGAAATAGAAAATTCGTAAATTAAATTAGATAAAAAAATTAATAAGCGGAAGTTGCAGGAGGAAGATCTGTGAGAAATATGTACTAACCATTTTAGTTGTATTTTGTTAAAGGCAGGAATCACCTTTTGCCCTCATCTGATTCTTTTTTTAGTGCTATCCCCCTACATGTTGTAGTAGAGCATGTTATTTTAGGATTACTGCATTTTTGGCAAGTTGTTTATAGTCTTCCATGTATTTTCTGCCAAATCCCTGGTTGTGAATGCACATCCGCTAGTTAAGACACACCAGGATATAGAAGGCTTCCCGCAGCTGTGTAGTGAAAGGGTTAACATTATTATTATTATTATTATTATTATTATTATTATTGTTATTATTATTATCATCCTTTACTTACAAAGTGATGAAATATTACATAGAACAGTGAGGGAATCACAATATAAACAAATTACAAACAATGACATGAACCAGATGGTAAAGATGTCTCTGCTCAAATGAATGTACAATCTAAGAAGAACACTAAAGGTGACGTAAGTTAACACATAAGGTGACGAAATAAGAAATAATTTTTGTACCATAAAGAAGATGTTTATAATCTGTGTGTTCTGAAATCACAACTTATTGATTATGAAGATGTTTTTCATAGATTTGTTTACTTATATTATTGTGTAATATGTCTTATAAAAATATACTTTATAGCAGTTTATAAATATAGTAGCTTCACTTAAGATGCTTCACTCAGCAATTTTAATATGAAATCAATTTCAAGTAGTTTTCTGTGTCTTTGTCATTTTCATGATAAACCTGTGCGGAGAATGTTTGCTTTTTAAGGGAGCAGTGATGCCTATTTAAGGATTCGTCTTTACCCAAACTGTTATATTTCTCCCTAGGGCACCACCGTTTTTCCAGTACTGTCCTCTGTACTGAGAGATAAAGCCTACTTTGAGAAACCAGAACAGTTTTGGCCAGAACATTTTCTCGACTCAGAAGGACATTTCAAGAAGAATGAAGCATTCATACCTTTCTCATTAGGTAACTTTCATTCTGAACATATTTTACCGATGCTAGAACAAGAACAATATGTAATTTGTATCTAAAGCATGAAAGTAGAATGATCTTGGTGTAGTGGTTAGCATTTCAGCCTTACAGCACTGGGGTCATGAGTTCAATTCCCAACCATGGCCTTATCTGTGAGAAGTTTGTATGCTCTTCCGGTGTTTGTGTGGGTTTCCTATGGGTGCTCTGGTTTCCTCCCACACTCCAAAAACATAGTGGTAGGTTAATTGGCTGCTAACAAATTGACCCTAGTCTTCTGTGTTTGTTAGGGAATTTAGACTGTAAGGTCCAATTGGGCAGGGACTGATGTGAGTGAGTTCTCTGTACAGCGCTGCGGAATTAGTGACGCTATATAAATAAATGATGATGATGATACTTATACTAATACTATATTTTATACTTATACTAATACGATATCTTATACTTTTACTAATGATCTTTTTACTTTCAGTATAAGTATTGATGGTGGACAATGTATATTATTTATATATCACTGCTTCCTTGAGGATGAATGAAATGTGAGAATGTACACAGGGACATTACTTGAATGTTGGGCCCTATGACAACATTGTGATTTTGCTTCTCTATGCACCATCATACAGTCATACCCACCATGATGTCTACTCCATCCCCAGTCAGTATCCAATAGGGCAGAGTATTCATTGAATTAGTAGAAATCTAGCACACAAGTCTGAATTCATATGCAGTCATTTTATCCTCATTTTCCAAATCATATAAATGGATAAATTCATTGTATTAATTTAACTTTAAGGTACATTCTTTCCTTTGACTCAGGGCCCTATGCACTGTCGGGGCCCATGTCAGTCACAGTGACTGCTGAGGGCTATAGTTACATGAGTAATTGTACCTTTATAAACTGTTTTATTATTGATGGGTCTAAACCAGGGTTTCCCAAACCCAGTCCTCAGGGCTCCCCAATAGTGCAGGTTTTCCAGATCACATGTGACATAATTAGGACCACCTGTGGATCTGTTACAATGTGTCAGTCAGTAATTAATACACCTGTGCTCCAGCAAGGAGATACGGAAAACCTGCACTGTTCGGGAGCCCTGAGGACTGGGATTAAGAAACCCTGGTCTAAACAATACCATAGCAGCCTAATCATATCCAAATTAATTAATAATTGCTAGTTTGTTGTAGAGATGGGTGGGCTCGGTTTCCTTTAAACCAAACCCACCCGAACTTTGGGCTTGGTACTCTCGCGCCTATTCGGATTCCAAAACGAGGCAAAACGTCATTGTGACGTTGTCGGATCTCGTATCTCGTGAGTTAGGGAATCAATAAATACCCGCCACCACAGCAATCTAGTGCCATTTGGGAGAGGGACAGAGAAGGGTTAGGTCACAGTATAGAGCAGGCAAAGTGATAGAGTAGAAATAGGAGGATGGTAATTTTTCTGAATTTACACTACAAAGTGTTTGGGGTCTCATATACACCCATTTAAAAGAGCTGAATTTCTGACTGCTGAAATCCTAATATACCAGTCATTGCACTCTTTTTTTCTGAATTTGCACTACTAAGTGTAGGGTCTAATATACACCCAAAGACGAGTGCTCAATTGCTAAGAGTGATTGATTAAGAGGAAGGCAAGCAGGCTTGTCTTCTGAATTTGCAGGCAAGTTCAACAGTGTTATATTGAATAAACAGACACCTAGGGGGGAAAAGAGAAGAGGGAGACAGAAAATGAATCATCTTCCTCTTCCTTAGGACTGTCAATGGTGTTATAGTCTCTTAGCAGGCTGTGGATCAGCCTGCGACAGTCATGAGTGGTCATCTTTTCCCTCTCTGTCTGTCTCATTCTCTGTCTGTGTGTGTCTGTCTATATTAGGGAATTTAGACTGTAAGCTTCAATGGGGCAGGGACTGATGTGAATGAGTTCTCTGTACAGCGCTGCAGAATTAGTGGCGCTATATAAATAAATGATGATGATGAGGATGATGATGATGAGGTGATTCCTGGCAAGCCAAAGAGCGTCCTTAAAGCAGTTCATAAGGCTCCAGACCTCCTGGATTGCCCCAATGATGTGGGTCCCAGGAAATAATCCATAAAATACCGAATGGTATGAAAGGCAAGTTCTGGTGACACTGTCCTTATGTTCATGTACCAAGGCATCCAACAGTGCCTGTGCAGTGGGGCAGTCCTAAAAATATGCTGTGCTGTTTCCCTTCTGGTGATGCAAAAGGGGCAGTGGACATATCGTCACAGGTTCCGGGAGTGCATGAATGTCCTGAGAAGCAGACATCTCTGGATAGCCATCCATGCAATGTCTTTGAGTCTATTAGTCAGCCTTTTAGAGGCCACATTCTCCCACATGTGTTTTGTTGTGTTTGTAATCTGCACTTTACATGAAAGGTACCTAACTAGAGTATAATTTTGTGGGAATTGGGGCTGACTCGAAGCTCATTGATGAACTGGCTTCTTGCTGGGAATTTCAATGGCTCTTTATAGTGCATTGTCTGGCACCCTGGATTGGTGTGTGTCTGATAAAAGCACGCATCCCGGGGGGGAAGGGGAGGGGCAGTGCTCGTTGCCATGTATTAGCTGTAGAATTACCTCACTTCATCATCATCATCACCATTTATTTGAATACTCTTTCGGGAATTCCGGGAGAGTAGGCAAGTATGTTTAATGTTGCTGTGACCAAATCACAGTGATAGATGTTTGTAATTAAACTACTGTGTCTTAGGCCTGTTTATGCCACTTGGCGGTATCATATCATCATGTATCTTCCTTCTGTGAGAATGCAGCATTCTACATCCTGGGACAAAGCTGACATCTGTCTGCTGTAATGGCCGCTGCCATCTTGTGTGACACATTTTGCTACATGCTGCCTATTCTGAGAACCTGACTTCATCCACCAATTAACACCCTGTAATGACTATAAAAGTCACCTTCTACTCTCAACAAATTTCATAGTTCCTGGTTTCAGCTTACCACTGTTGTCATTTGTTTAATGCTGTACAGATTCCAGCCATTAACTCTTTGTGTGGATTCAGCTTCCTTCTACTACTTCAGTGTTACCATCTGTTGCTGAACAAAGTCCAGCCATTAACTTATTGTGTGGACTTAATTTCCTCCTATTACTTCAAGGTTATATTCTGCTACTGTTCTAAGTCCGGCTATTTACTCCTCGTGAGGATCCAGCTTACTTCTACCTATTCCTCTGACTCACCTACTGGTCATTCGGGGTAGTACGTTACTGTTCTGAGTCTTCCATCATCTGGAACCATTTGTCACTCACCAGACTGTGAGTGCTACTTCTCGTGTGTTTAGGAACCGTGGCCGTCCACCATCCTGAGGGTCTGCGCATGTGCAGCCCTTTCAAACCTTCAGTTCATGTTCCTTTTAGTTAATTGGCTGATCAGGCAACACTCCCTATTTAAAGCACCTGAGGTCAATACCTCGTTGCCTGATCTTGGAGTCTCATTCCCCATGAGCCTATGAAGGTGTTCCCGTGTTTCCTCGTGTGTTCAGCTCATGCTGATTCCTGTTGTTCGTTTGTGGTTTCCAGACCACTTCATCTTCCCTGTGTTTCATCGTGACTGCACCAGCTGATTCCTATCCGCTGCCTCTGTGCTACTTCAGTTTGCAGTCCACTTCAACTCTCCTGTGTTTCATCGTGACTGCACCAGCTGATTCCTATCCGCTGCCTCCGTGTATCTACAGTATCCTGCTCACTTCAACTCTCCCGTGTTTCATCGTGACTGCACCAGCTGATTCCTATCCGCTGCCTCCGTGTATCTACAGTATCCTGCTCACTTCAACTCTTCCGTGTTTCATAGTGACTGCACCAGCTGATTCCTATCCGCTGCCTCCGTGTATCTACAGTATTCTGCTCACTTCAAGTCTCCCATGTTTCATCGTGACTGCACCAGCTGATTCCTATCCGCTGCCTCCGTGTATCTGCAGTATCCTCCTCACCTCAACTCTCCCGTGTTTCATCGTGACTTCTCCAGCTGATTCCTATCCGCTGCCTCCGTGTATCTGCAGTTCCCTGCTCATCGCTACCCTCCACTTCTCGTGTCTGCAGCCAGCTGATCCGCTCTCCGTGCTTCTACAGTGTCTCCGCTTGTGTTAACTCGCCTGTCTGCATTGGATCAACGCCCCGCTGCTTTCATCTTGTCTAGATCATCTCTACTCTTCAGTGTTCTCCAGGTGTCCAGTTCTATATACTACTGCTTTCTGAGTATTTGTTCTATCCCGGCTGGTTCACCTACCTGTGCGCTGCACCTACTAGATTACCGCTTCTACCCTCCTGGGACTTCGTATCCTGCCGGCCTCCCGCCGTCCAGGTATCTCTGCACTTCTGTCTGACAGCCTGCTCTCCTGAACCACGGTATGCATACTTCTCATTGACTGTGCTGGTGTATTGCATATCTTGCTGGACTGAGTTGTTCTCCTCTGGAGCTTACTATCCGCTGAGACTATTGCCATCATTTGACTGTGTTACCTTTTGCCTGGATAGTTCTTGTGACTTGGTATTATTGTGCAGTGCTGTTCAGTCATTACTATATTGTGCATATCAACGTGGGATCAAGTTCAGTGTGCCCATGTATACTCTGCATTGCATTTCTCTCCCCGTGCTCCTCCTCACATATATATTCAGTGGTACAACTTGCTAGAGGCAGACCACTGTTCCCTGTTTCCTGAGTCTCCTGTTGCCGTATCCTTTCACATAGCAGTAGTACAACTTGCTAACGCAGACCACTGACTTCCCGGATACCTCCACCCGGATTCCATTCCTTCACCTAGACAGCGGTACAACTTGCTAACGCAGACCGCTGACTCTCATCACCTCCTCGTTACTTCTGGACATTTCTCCTCACTATAGCAGTGGTACAACTTACTATCCGCAGACCACTGACTACCCTCACGTTCCCTTGTCCATTCAGTTCCTCGTGTACTATTATTACATATTACCAGTGCTGCTAGTCATAGACTTTCCACGAGCATTCTCTACCATCTGCTGTCTCCTGTTCCGTGATCACCCCGCTACCAGAGTACCATTTTACCACCTATACTGCTCTGGTAAGTCCATCATCTGGTGATCCCTGGGTAAAGACTCCTAGTGCCCATGACACCGTTGTCTCTGGGTACGGGTTTCAAGTTCCAGACTTGACCAGGTTGTAGGTTCAGCAGGTCCTGAGTTTCCGATTCCAGGTCCAGGCTTATTCAGTCCAGGAGGTAGCCACTCCTGGTATTCCTCTATCTGAGTTATGAGCCTTTCCAGTTTCAGTCTTGATACAAGAATTCTCTAAATTTCTGGAATTTGGGGGTAGTGAGTCTCTGGCCATGGGTTTCATCTTTCTTTTCCTGTGTCCAGGTTCCAGTCCAACAGATCCAGTTTCCAGTTGGTTATTTCACTACTAAATTCAATGCAGTATTCCTCCTCCTGTCATCTGGTAGTAATGAATAGAGATCACGTTGTCTCCATGAGCAAGGTCTTCATCCGGCCTCCTAGTTTCTACTTCACCTCTGCTACAGCTAGTCTCAAGGGTCCCGAGATGGATCCCAGGTACCCTATTGCAGTGACACACTGTAATGCCTGATGTATAGGGCTTCCTTCTCTTATAAAATATAATAAAAAACATTCTAGATTTTAAGTCACCGAACAAGATCGATGAAAACTAACAGCAATGAATGGAAGAGGAGACTATTTTACTTTATATAGTGCACATATAAAAAAAAAATTGAGCAGAGCTTTTTCATCATTGTAGACTTCCACTTTCAGCATGTAAACTGTGTCCACACTGATGTTATTTCATGTGGTAAGGAGCCAAATGGCACAGTTATGACAATGAAAAATAATATTTTGTCGTTCACCACCCACGCCAATAAACCTCAAATCAGTTGGCATTAATGTAGATAGGCATTGTCATTAATTGTGCATCTCATATGCTCATCATCCTCTATCCAAAAGAAAAAAGTAGGAAGCTCAAAGGTGCCAAGCCTTGATTAGTTTGACCCCAAACTGGTAAAACATAAATCAAGTGTTTTATTTTATAACATGTTCTACATTTTTAATTAATCATTTATTAAAAATGTATTAGATGGAGTGTGCTCCCAACCCATTCCCTCCCTATATCCCGCTTTACCCTCTCCTTTCCTTCCTCCCTCCTTCCCTCATTTTAATGTATGTGTTTTTATTTTTTGTATACTTTGTATACTGTAAACTCTAATAAAAATTATTATTGGAAAAAAAAAATGTATTGGATGCCACTTTCTATTCATATATGCTGGTTTCAATGCTTTTTTTTACGTTTTAACTAGGTAAAAGAAGTTGCGCTGGAGAGACCCTAGCCAAAATGGAGCTGTTTTTGTTCTTCACGACCCTGCTACAGAACTTCACATTCCAGGCTCCACCTGGAGCTAAACTGGAACTCTCCCCTGCATTAGGGTTTACTAATGCACCATTACCTCATGAAATCTGTGCTATACCTCGCAGCTAGACATGTTGTCAGCCAAGTTATATTATAAGATGATGATGATAAGATATGTCATAATTGTTTTGTATTGCATAAACAAAATGAGTCAAATATTTTTTATTATCTACTTTGTACACTAAATTACTTTTTATGTATTTTTTTCTGCACATATATAATTATTGTGCAATAAAATATATATTAAAGATTGTTTATATAAATTTAAAGAGCAAGATAATTTTTTTATCACATAAAAAAGAGAATGAAGGCTTGTTACATATAAACAAAAGTATAAGGGATTGTAGTTCTCTACATTAGCGAACACTAATACCAGCTCTGCTGATGGTGATTAACATTATTTGATCCTTCTATTGCATATTGATCATTGCATATTCTATCCTTTCTTTTAAATAAATAATTTGTACAGTATGCTTTTACACCACAAGGTGTCTCACTGTTTCCCTTTTAAATTGTTTTTGGAGTATGACAAGCTGTGGTACAGAGATATATTCAGAGCAACACTGTCAGTACACTGAAATGACTTTTATTATATGTCCTGCTGTTTAAATTTATGATGCTAACTTGTGGAATGCTAGATATACCGTAAAACAGTGCTACAGGTGTAACAATTCAATTACCCAGCACTGAATTGAAACTCTTTCAATTAAAGCTTTGGAATTAAATTAACTTTGATAATATCATAATAATACAATATTAGATAATTAGTAATGTTACTGTAATTGCTTAACATTTACTGCAAATAGAATAAAAATAATTTTTCTTTATAGATGCTTTATTTTAATTTAATGTATTTATAAGGACACAAGCAGGGGCGTAGGAACGTAAATTTTCATGGGGGGGGGGGGCAAATGCTAAGGACTACTATAGGGCTTGGAGCCCCTTTTTCTTGTGCTTGGTATCTCGATTTATGAGATATCACTGACTGTAACAGTGACTATAGATATACAAAGACTCCCAATCCTATGTTACGTTTTGTCAGTGTTTCAGAGGTTTATTTTACTAAAAAAAAATATTTATTCGTTATTAAATAAATATTATTAATATTAACTTCTAATTAGTACAATAGCTGTTAGAAAGATTGATAAATTCAATTGTTCATCTTAAAAATGTACATTTTTCATAGTCATTAACCTAGTTTTTATTCAGATTTCGTTGACAGCCTAATCTTATTTGATTGTGAGTGTTTTTAAATCTATGGTCATTGCCTCACTGGTTATGCTATGTGTTTGTTACTGGACGCACCACACTAAATTCAGGGTAAAAGTAAAGTGAATAGAAGTTCTTCATCAATACAAGTTATTTATTAAATATTTATGATCGCAACACTTAGAATTTTTTAAATAAACAAATCAATCAATCTGTGTTAAATCTAAACCATGGCAATTTATATTAAAGAACATTTGGTAGTTATATTTAGACAATTTATAATTTAAAAAAGTTTCACAAGTTTAAAACAGATACCATGACTTGAAGGACCTACTCCTACACTTCATTTCTGGTTACAAACTCTCTCAACACGTCATACAAGTTCAGTGCAGCTGTATGTTCTTGATGAACATGAAGTATCAGGATCTGCGTCAGGCGTTTTTGCGTTATGATAGACCTCAGATATGCTTACAGATGGCGAAGTGCGCTAAAGGTGCGCTCCGAGGAAGCAGGCAGAGTCATGATGAGCACCAAGGGCAAAACCACCTGCTGGAGAAGGGCTTTCATTGGGTTAGGCTCCTTACTGAGCTTCTCAGTTAAACCACTGTAGGAGGAGGTTTGCATGCACCTCTGAAGAAGGATATTTTACAGCCATATTGGAGGGAATCAAGTTCAGACCCCGGGACCCACACTGGTGCAGATAAGTAACTGTGGTTAATTTACCTACCTGTCATTCAATAGGGTGCGGACTATATCTGTTCACAAGGGCTGAAGAGTCAGAGATAGATGAGTGGGCAGGAACACGTGCACAACGCTTTTGTTTAATCAGCATTTGAACTTATACCACAATGTGACCTCTCTGGTGTTAAAATAAAGCTGTGGAACTACAAGTCCCAGGATTAATCAAGGATACAAGCTGAGGATCTCACAGCTGTTGCTACAGGAAGGTTTGCATACTGTGACTGTTGTACTTTCCTGCAAGCGATTGAAAGACCCCTAAAGCTGCAAACTGGACATGCTGCATCTATACAGATGGGCCCCAACTTGCAGTGCACTGCTCCATCTGTGTGGTGTGTTTGAGTGCTGCCAGTGTGTGTGTCTGGCAGTATATTGTATAGATATAAGTAAAAATATATACATTCACCCCTTTAGATAATTCCCAGTACCAAGAGCCAGTAAGGTTACCATCTGATATATTGATCCAGTGTATAAGGTTGTAACAATTAATGTTATTGTCTTATGCTGTTGATATTAGAGTCATTGTGTTAACTTGTTGTTCAAAGTAAGAGTTGGGGGTTAACTGCCCCTTCTGACCCCCCCCCCCCCCCCCCCGGTCCCTACTGCTGGACACAAGAAAATAATAAAATCATGGGTTTACGAAGAGCATAAACTAAAAACACAAACTAACTAACTACAACAGGCTCTTTAAAAGCTAAAGTGACAACCATGGTTAACATAGATAGATTTGTACAATGGTAGTACAGAGTTGAAAGCTACTTCCAGAATGCAATTGTTGAGGAACTAGGACCTTTCCATTAAAGTGCATTTCCCTTTTCTGGTAGTTAAAAAGAAAGGTGTGTTATGAGCTGGTTTGCTACTGCTGATCACAGAACAAAAGTATACAATATCAGTGGCGCATGCATGGGGGGTTGTGGGTCTCCAGAAACCCCCCCCTCTGCAAACTAAGTGGCCACCATAGCGGCACTGTCCTATTCAGCAGCCACGGCTCGCTTCTTTGACAGCGCCGTGGCTGCTGTATAGGATAGTGCTGCCGAAACTGAGCTGCTGCGCATGCGCAGCAGCTCTCGCGCGTGTGTTTTTTGTTTGTTTGTTTTTGTCAGGGGGGGGGGAAACCCCTGACAATCCTGCGTGCGCCCCTGCATATAGTATAGTATGTTTTGTTTAAACCATGTATTCTAACACCATTAAATGTACAGTCGGAACAAAATGAGAGAACCCTCTTCCACTATCAGGTGAGGAACAAATTTGAGATGATACCCACTCATGCTCCTTATAGTTAGTCTATGGGGTGACGTATGTGGGGTGAGACGTATGTGCGTGTTTTCTGCACTAAGTGGGTTTTCTCACAAAGTGTATGAAAATGCACAGTTAGACTGTTATGGCTGTCAGGGAGCACCATAAACTTGTAGAACAGGCAGAAGAGGTCTTCATCTGTAGCAAGCCGCCTTTCCCGTAGACCTGTACGTTCTCACAGTTACTTATATGCCCCCAGAACTTAAACTCAGAGTAGTACAAGTTTATGATGTTGCCACAGCGCTGGCAAGGGCCAAATAGGAGGTAGAAATGGAGTCCAGTAAACAGGCCGAGGTCAGAGGGCAATAGCAGACAGCAGGGTGAGGTCCAGGCGAAGGTCGGGGGCCGGCAGGAGGCAAACAAATCCAGAGAACAAGCTAAGGTCAAGGGCACAGGCAATCCAACGAGGTCCAGAAGCAAGCCAGGGTTCATACACGGGAAATCAAACTAAAGTACTCAAAACAGGAGCAGGGACAGAGAACAGGAGCCTAGCTACACTGGGAGCTATAACTGGCAGTGAGGCTCAGTCCTCACTGCCTTAAGTAGTGAGGGGAACCAATAAGAGCAGAGTGCCAGCGAGCCCCCTCCCTAATATATTTTCAGCAGAGGCAGCAGCAAGTGAGCCGTGGCGGCCCGTCGGGAGCAGCGGCTCGTAAGAATAGGCAACACAGGAGCTAACCAATCATCCTTCTCTTCTCTTTTCATCTCCAGGTATGTCCATGCTCTGCTATTCTGAACTACATTAATCTGTGTATCTCATCCCTGCAACTTTGTGTTTAAAAAGTATGTCCATGCTCTGCTGTTCTGAACAACATTGTGGGGTGAAACGTATGTGGGTGTTTTCTACACTAAGTGAGTTTTCTCACAAAGTGTATGAAAATGCACAGTTAGACAACACAGTTGGACAAACATTGGACAACATTTGGTTACTTCCAGGAATAAGCTACATCTGCCACAGCCTATTTCTGCATTTCTAGTCTATCTATACGGAACACTGCAAAAAGGTAATTCTTTAAAATCCCCTAACTTTTTTGCTTTCACTCTTTTATCACAATGTTTAACAAATTGCTTTTCTTGGTCTCTTTTCATGGCATTATCTTTAGGACTGTATCATCTTTCACCCCTCCACCAATACAAACATTTGTCCACATTGCATCTTCATTACTCCACTCACCTCTAGTTAACACCCATGAACTGTTTTCCTATTTATTATCTCTAACAAAAACAGCCTCTACCTGTTGTCAGAAAATAAAAAATCACACATCTTACAATCCCCTTACCTATCTTTCTCTCACTCTGCTTCTATTAGCCGGTGGTATATCACCTAATCCAGGTCCCCCACACTCCTCACACACAGCGTCGGACTGGCCCACAGGACTACCGGTAAAATTACCGGTAGGCCCGGCTACCTTACGGCCACACCCCCTTTTAGATGTGGGCGGAGCTTACCTGGAGGCCCGTTGTTCACACCAGGGTGCTTGCATTCCTCTCCGGCGTCCCCGCTGCTGCGGATGACTGGCTGTCACTGACAGCCAGTCATCTTTCACCTTTCACATGCAATTGCAGCTGCGATCATGTGACCCGCCCACTCACCCTGTCAGCTGATGTTGCCGCGCCGCTGAAGGGAGAAGATCAGAGAGGCTGCATCAATCAACTTTTGGGTAAGTATACTTTAACCAGTTGTTTATATTGTTTGTGCTAAAAAATCATTTATGTATTATAGTTTTTTATCTTGATAACACTGGATTACAATGTTATTAGTATTGGTCTTGATATTAATTTAGCTTTGTTGATCATTACACACACCCAGTATTAGATACACATTACAGTCCAAATAGGTGCGTATGTTTGTATCCTTGTGTGTCCCACTTCCCCCCTGATTTGCGCCCATCCCATAAAACCCTGTAAATTTAAATTTTTTTGAGTACTGTCAGGATACTCTACCCCCTGGGAATAGTGGCAGCATCACCCTCTTCACCTTCTTTTTATTTTTACCAGAAAGTACTAAGGTAGCGCTCATCGTAAAAAGTATATGGGGTCTCCCATTACATCTGTTCTCAATATATATATATATATATATATATATAAAATGTGTGTGAATTGAGAGGACTATTGCAGGCATAATATGAATCGGGGACACTTGCGTGGCGTAAAAATTGTGGGCACTACCGTGTGGCATAGCATTGTTTTGGGGGCACTACTATGTGGCATAGGGGGGCTGCCTATCTATACTAAACTATAGGGGGGCTGACTATACTAAACTCTAGTGAGGGGGGCTGCACAAAGAACACTATAGGGAGGGGGTGATGGGACCTTTAATGCTGAGGTGGTTTGGGTCTATAATTGAATGTGGGTGCTGTTGATTTAATGGCAGGGATGGTTGGCATTTCTAAATTTACCCATTATTTTTTCCAAATAGGGCCCTCAACATTCCTGGATCCAGACAAGCTGCAACTAAAGAAACCAGCAGCCACAGGTGGTAAAAGTGACAACAACAGGTAGGACAGTCTGTCAAATGTTCTGAGTCTAGTGCAGGCTTGGCTAACTTGTGGTACTCCAGGTGTTGTGAAACTACAAGTCCCAGCATATCCTTACAGCAATAAGCTGCTATATATTGGCAAAGCATGCTGGGGCTTGTAGTTTCACTACACTAAGGTGCTAGCTGTCTTTTGTGGACTGACCACTCCCCCTCTAGTGTCTGGTTCCGCCTTTATGATGGCTGACCACACCCCCTTTGGTGGGCCCCTAGTGTTGCATTCCCCGGTGGGCCCTTCATGCCCCAGTCCGACACTGCTCACACACACACACATACATCAGAGCACTACTGCTCTATAGCAACCCTCAAACACATTATCTGTTTCCCCACTCTTCCAAAGTCCTTTAAATGTGCCCTTTGGAATGCACGCTCTGATTGCAACAAACATACCTCCATACATGATCTCTTCCTCTCAAGAAACCTCAACCTTCTGGCAATAACAGAAACATGGCTCATGCAATCAGACACTGCCTCACCTGCAGCACTTTCACATGGTGGCCTCCATCTCACCCACACCCCAGACCTGAAGGCAGACAAGGAGGTTGTGTTTGACTACTTCTCTCCCCACATTTCACATTCACAGTTCTAAAAAATGTCCCATCACTCACGTTCACATCTTTTGAAGTACATGCTCTTTGCATTTTTAATCCATTCTCTCTACGTGTTGCGGAGATCTATCGTCACCCAGGAGCACACCAGCAATTTATTGAGTATTTCTCTGCATGGCTCCCTCACTTCTTATCTTCAGACATCCCTACCCTCATCCTCTGTGATTTCAACATCCCCATTGATAACCCAACTACCAAAGCTGCTTCCAAACTGCTCTCTCTAACCTACTCACTTGACCTCTCCCATCTACTCACCAGGATGACCATTGCCTTGATCTTTTTTTCTCTAGACTATGCTCAGTTTCTAATTTCCCTAACACACCCTTCCCCCTCTCAGATCATCACCTTATCAGCTACACGCTCACCCCCACTGCTCTTACCTTTCTACTGTCTAACTCCACCAAGCCTCCTCATATCCGCAGAAATCTAAATTCTATTAATCTTCAACGATTTTCCACCTCTCTCCAACACCTTCTCTCCCCTATCTCTACATTCTCCTCACCTGAGAAGGCAGTACCTCATTTTCACCAAACCTTAGCAATGGCCCTTGATCAAGTGGCTCTACTACATACTACATGTCGACTTCGATGTCAACTGTGGCACACCACAGCAACGTGAAATCTTCAAAAACTTTCCCGTAAAGCAGAACGTCACTGGTGTAAATCTTGCACCTGTAATGACTTCTTCACATATACTTCTGTCTACAGCTATTATTGAAATGCTCTGGACACTGCAAAACAAACATACTTCCAATCTCTTATCTATGCTAGGGCTTCTAAACCCAAACACCTTTTCAGCACATTTAAATCTCTTCTCAATCCTCCCACCCCGAACCCTCCATCTACTATCAGTGCCCAGGAACTTTTTTCCTACTTCAAGTACAAGATTGATAAGATCAGAATAAAAATGGTATACTCTTCCTGGACAAGCAATCAGCTCAATTCCTTCCCACTACCCTGTGGCATCCTCTCTTCATTTGACCCCACAAATCATGAGGAAATTTCTGTCCTCGTCTTATCTTCCTACTCTACCTCCTGTCCTCTTGATCCTATTCCCTCACAAATTGGTAGATCCGTGTCTCCTGTGCTCATTTCACCTCTAACTAAAATCTGAAATCTCTCGCTCTCTACTGGCATCTTTCCATCACTATACAAGCACGTAGTGATTACTCCTATGCTAAAAAACCAAGATTACGATCCAAACTCTCTCTCAAATTACCGTCCCATCTCTTAGCACCCGTGCCCCTCCAATCTCCTAGAGAGACTTGCCTACACTCGCCTCACACGCTTCCTTTCTGCAAACAATCTGTTGGATCCTCTTCAGTCTGGCTTTCATTCTCAACATTCCACAGAGAGCGCATTGACTAAGGTTGTCAATGATCTTATCACTGCTAAAACTAAACGCCATTACTCTCTCCTAATTCTCCTGCATCTCTTGGCTGCATTTGACACCGTTGGCCACTCTCTTCTCATACAAATGCTGCAATTCCTAGGTCTTCAAGACACTGTTCTATCCTGGTTCTCATTCTACCTTTCTAATCGCTCTTTCACTGTCAATTTCTCTGGGGCCACCTCTGCTCCGCTTCCTTTATCAGTTGGAGTGCTAGAGACTCAGTGATAGGTCCTCTGTTGTTCTCTATCTATACTGCTTCTCTTGGAAATCTAATAAGTTCCTTTTGATTTCAGTATTATCTCTATGTGGATGAAACCCAAATTTATCTATCCTCTCCTGATCTCTCGACATCTGTGTTGTCCCGTGTAACTGACTGTCTTTCTGCCATTTCATCTTGGATGTCCTCTCGCCAACTCAAACTTAATCTTTCTAAAATGGAGTTAATAATATTTCCACCACCAACAAGAGCATACCTGAAATTTCTATTTATGTTGATAACATGACCATAAATCCCACCCCACAAGCTCGCTGCCTAGGTGTAATCCTCGACTCACACCTATCCTTTGTTCCCCACATTGACTCTATATCTAAATCATGTTATATACATATGAAAAACATTTCCAGAATTTGCACATATCTCACACAAGACACTGCAAAAACCTTAATTCATGCACTTTCATCTCCCGCATTGACTTTTGCAATTCCCTCCTTACTGGTGTTCCCCAAAACAGACTCAAACCCCTACAATCTATTTTGCACGCTCTACACTGGTTGCCTGTTTTTTACAGAACCCAATATAAAATACTTTTACTAACCTACAAGGCCATCAATAAAGCTACACCAACATGCATCTCCTCTCTGGTCTCAAAATATCTCTCAACTCGAGAACTCCGTTCTACACAAGATCTGCATCTCTCATCCACCCTCATTACATCCTCCCATTCCCGGGTAAAGGACTTTTTTTCGGACTGCACCCACTCTATGGAATTCTCTCCCTCGCACAATAAGACTTTGCTCTGGTCTACAAAATTTCAGGCGTTCTCTGAAAACCCACCTCTTCAGACAAGCTTATAATATTTCTCAACCACCCTCTACACATCAATACATTACCCTATTACCATCCATTACACAATTTCACACAAGACAAATACCCTCTGACCAACATTGTTGTGTGAGGGCAGCACAGTGGCCTAGTGGTTAGCACATCTGCCTCACAGCACTGGGTTCATGAGTTCGATTCCCAACTATGGCCTTATCTGTGTGGAGTTTGTATGTTCTCCCTGTGTTTACGTGGATTTCCTCCGGGTGCTCCGGTTTCCTCACACACTCCAAAAACATACTGGTAGGTTAATTGGCCGAAATCAAATTGACCCTAGTCTCTCCCTCTCTGTCTGTCTGTGTGTGAGTGTGTGTCTATAGTAGGGAATTTAGACTGTAAGCTCCAATGGGGCAGGGACTGATGTGAATGAGTTCTCTGTACAGCGCTGTGGAATTAGTGGCACTATATAAATAAATGATGATGATGACAGGATCATTTAGCCTATGAGTCATTTTTACCTTTGCAGTCTGTCTGGACTAAAATGCAAAATGTAGACTTAACCTCATGTATCAAATTCCCATTTTCCCATAGATTGTCAGCTTGCGAGCAGGCCCTTTTCACCTTTTTGTCTGTTTTACCCAGTTTGTTTATTAGTTTACTGTGTTTGTCCCCAATTGTAAAGCGCTGTGGAATATGTTGGCGCTAAATAAATAAATGTTGATGATGATGATAGACATTGTCCCCTAAGGACATATGCTTACAGATGTTTTGCTTGTCATATGACCTTTTATCCATATCAGCACTACGCAAATAAGACAAAAAAGACAAGAAAAAGAACCTAGTGCATTATCCTTTTAAAAGTGTGCTGAGTAAATGATTATTAAAATCCACTCACAAACGAAAAATATGGTCGAACATTGTATAGATTAACTACTCATTCTGTAAATAACAACATACAAGTGAATGTAGACAGATAGCGTTATCCAAAGTTCACCCCCATTTGGAACTGCAGTAAAAGGCCACTCCAGATGACAAATGAAATATGTATTAATTCCAATGCGTTTCAACTCCATAAACGAGTCTCTTAAAAGGCTGAATGATAAATGATATTTGTATATTATTTATAGTCCTCTAATTAACAGACTTTCTTTCCACCCGGCATCGTTACTTGAACCAAAACGAGGTTTGGATCTATTAGTTGCGTTGATAGATGTATTCTTGTCCCATAAATAGACAACACAGAAACCAAGGCTTGAGTGCCGTGTGTGGATTGGCCAGTTTCACAGCGAGGCTTTGATATTGCCTATGCATAGAAACCAGGTATGAGTCTGTTTGTATTCAACATCACAATTATATTATGTAATAGTCAACTACAATCGTAACAATATTATAGCACAATAAAATACTATGTATAAATGTTGAAATACCAGAGTATATTGTCTGAGTATAAAATACATGCTAGTGCTGCTGATATTTATCATCATTATTGTGTAACACTCCAGCATCCGCAAGATATATGCTTCCTAAAAGGCTTATTTGCTAATGCATCCACTTCTAATTGTGTCGCAATTGTGTGAACACACCATTACTGTACTCATTGTATGCATGCCTGCCCTTGCCCACACTGTTTTCATTTATCTAGACATAAGTAGATGCAAAAAATATATTTTCCCCCAAAACACTCAAATAATCCATTGTCTTATTGTACACTGTAACATTTATGAAAAAACAAATCTTCAAATATCAGAATAACTATTATTCATTTATTGTCGTGATTGATCAACACAGACAAATCTAACAATTTATTGCTGTGCTATAGATGTGGATTTTTTGATCCTTTCAATGGGTTCAATCACCATCCTAATGTACTCCAGTGCTATGCGAATAGCTGTCTGTCATGTTTTAGTATTTGACCCAATTTTTTTAATGTGTTAGTACTCAGTGGCGCACGCAGGGGGGTTTCTGAGTCTCCAGAACCCCCCACTGCGCTAACTAAGTGGCCGCTATAGCTGCACTGTCCTATACAGCAGCTGCGGCGCTGTCAAAGAAGCGTCCGCGGCGGTGCTGTAGTGTATACAGCACCGCCGCGGATGCTTCTTAGACAGCGCCGTGGCTGCTATATAGGACAGCGCTGAAGAAACTGAGCTGCTGCGCATGCGCAGCAGCTCTCGCGGGGGGGGGGGGGTTTGGGGGGTCGGGGGGGAAACCCCCCGCCCCCGACAATCCTCCGTTCGCCCCTGGTACTAGTTTATTAATGATACAAAATATGTTTGTTTTTAACCACTCTGGTGTCAAATGGTCTCCTATCTAATGTGTTGTCACAATTAAGACCTATAATTGTTTCTTTTTATATACTGAGTACACCTTTTCAGCGCTGTATTTGTTTATATATTCACTGTGATGTCTATATCCAGTACTGGTAAGAAGACTTGCTGAAATATTTTTTTTAATACGTGATTGTATATGTATTATTTTAAAAATTGGAGTTTTTAAGCAATATTACACTAGATGTGATCTATCTGTCCCTCTCTGAGGGAACTAAATGGGAATTGAAAAGGCAACAACTTATGACACATCTATATGCAAGAAAGAATTAAATATTTATGATGGAATTACAATAATTTAGATAGATTATATAGATAGATATATAGATTTTTTTTTATTTAATTTAACTTATATCTGGGAAAGAAAATGAAAGGAGAGAGAAAAAGTCAAAGGACCACATTGAAAATGTAAGTATATTGTTTTTACTTATACTTTATAAAGTACCAACAGTGCTGAGATTCTTTCTTTATTGTATATTGTTTGCTATATTTTGAAATATGTGTGTAATTTTCTGAGGGGTTTTTCAGCTGCAGTTGGTTTGGGAGCTGTGAGCATCTATACACACTTTTTTGAAGTTTACATTCAACATAGAAGAACAATTCTAAACAGAAATGAAGGGGGATTGTCCATGCCTTCTTATTAATAGAATTGTTTTTATAAGCACAGAAATCCCCATTGATCATTCTTAGTTTGAATATTAATATTGGAGTTCTCATTTAGAGTAGTCTACACAAATACTTTGCTGTCCTTGTTCCTGTAACCCTTATTATATCCAGCTTATGGGTAACATAACAACTAAGAAATCAGCATAATATTTACTTTCTGTGTTACATACAAATGAAACATGGGACAGAGGTGAAGCGAGTTCTTGTGATTATGTTACGTAATTGGAGTACACAGGATAGAAAGGTGAAGCTAGTTTTTGAACTATACTAAAAGTAAAGTGTTCAGGTTGCGGGGGAAGGCAGAAATTCCTCCTCTACATCTAGGGCCCTGGCTGCTATTCTCTCACTTCCCAGGTTCAGGTCAGCTCATACCAGCCTCTGTGTCCTAGTGGCAGGGTCACCCATTCAGTCACTAGGAGCTATGAATAGCAACGCCAGAGGGAGTGTTACATAAAGATAAATCTTGCAGCAAAAATGAAATATTTAAACAAAACAGTAACAAATGCTCTGGGCCTTGAGATCTATGCATATAACTAGTTACATCTAATATGAATACATACCTGTAAAAACTGTGGTGCTGTAAAGAGTGAGACATAGTTTCCAATTGGCCCGGCCCCACTGCTACAGGGGATCCACCAGATGTTATGGGAAGTCAAGAGGCCCATTGTTTACAGAGAAAAGTATTTACTTTACCATAATGATTCTAGAATTTCTGTAACTATTACACATGTAAACACAAAAAAATTCTTATTGTTTTAATTCTTACCTATTTATTAACAAATATTTACATAGCACATACATATTCTGTAGTGCTATACAGAGAATATTTTATCATTCACATCAGTCCCTGCCCCAAAGAACTTACAGTCTATATTCCCTATCACACACTCACAGTTTAATTTAATCAGAAGCCAATTAACTCACCTTGAGCAAACCTGCAAAAACAGGAGGAGAACATAGAAACTCCACAAAGATAGGGTCCTGGTGGTGTTAACCACTGTGTGACTGTACTGTCCTTACAAAGATCTCATATTAGCCCCGGTCAAGAATTTAAACCTGCCGAGAGTTTTAATTGTAAACATAACATAACTCTTCTGTCTCCCCCCTCTAACTAGCCCTTCACTGGCTCCCATTCCCCTTCAGAATCCTCTTTAAGCTCCTCACACTCACCTTCAAGGCCCTCGCCAACTCCACTGCGCCCTACATCGCCACCCTCCTCTCTATTCATGCTTCATCCCGCCCTTTCCTTTCTGCCTCTGACCGTCGCCTCTCTTCCCCCCTTATAACCTCCTCCCACGCGCGTATCCAAGAATACGCCCGCGTGCCCCCCTCCACTGGAACAAGCTCCCTCCCTCCATCAGAACTTCCCCATATCTGTCCAGTTTCAAACGGGCCCTAAAAACTCACCTTTTTCTTAAAGCCTTTCAGTCTCCCACTTAACTTCCTACCTTATCTTCTGCCTCCGTCCCTCTACTCTCCCTCTCTCCCCTGCGTCTCTCTGTCTGTCCACCCCTCCCCTTAGATTGTATGCTCCTCTGAGCAGGGCCAACTCTCCTCCTGTTTCCACCACTTCTAACTCTGCTCTCCAGCTACTTAGCCCTCCTCCTCGAGGGTCCTCCACCCCCGTCCTCTCTCGCTCCCTCCTCCCCCCGTCTGGGTGTCTACCTGTCTTCCGTGCCCTCCTTCTTTTGCCTCGTTGTTTGCGGATCCTCCCTCCCCCTTCCCCGCCCTCTCTAGCTGTGCTGTCTCCCATTGTATTGTAATTTGTTTGTCCCTGTACGGAGCTACGGACACCTTGTGGCGCCTTATAAATATAAATTAATAATAATAATAATAACATAAACCCAAGCACTTATACAGTACTAAATTCTATCAATAAATCCAACTTAAACAAAGTATTGATTTTCTCTCCCCAAACTCTTAACAAGTAAGAAATTCCCACACTTTATATTTTTTAACATTTGAAATGTAATTATAAGCTGAAAGTTCAGGGGCGTGGCTTGGCTGCTATCTTGGCAGCACACATTATTCAGAACCTCCATGAGTTCCCGATTTAATCAAATTTAGTGATTTATCGCTCCCAGTTACTCAAAACGTTAGGGACTTCACCTTCATCATCACCAATTATTTATATAGCGCCACTAATTCTGCAGCGCTGGACAGAGAACTCATTCACATTGGTCCCTGCCCTATTGCAGCTTACAGTCTAAATTCCCTAACATGCACACACTCAAACAAAGAAAGAGAGACTAAGGTCAATTAGATAGCAGCCAATTAACCGACTGGTATGTTTTTGGAGTGTGGAAAAAACCAGAGCACCCGGAGTAAACCCACGCAAACACAGGGAGAACATACAAAATCCATACAGATAAGGTCATGGTCAGGAATCGAACTTATGACCCAGTGCTGTGACGCAGAAGTGCTAACCACTAAGCCACCTGCTACCCACAAGTCTGTTTACCGATGTTGCTGCTGATCTAGTGCCTATCCTCGGATCTGGGGCCATACTGGATCGAGACCAACATGCTCTGACGTGACTCAGCTCATCAGCCTGCCGGCGGTTAACTGGGAACCTCATTTAACCTTCCCATCAAAGGATTCTCTGCATATATATGCTGATGTTGGAGAACTTATAGCCGCACTAAACATTCACTGGGCAATAGGGGAAGGTGTCATGGGCTTACCTTAGGACATCCTACAATCTGGTTTGATAGATGTGCTAAGACCAAATTCTCAAATCACATTTGATAGAGCACATAGAGTGTTGAGACTGACAGGATTACCAACAGAGAAGCCTTGTCATGTGATTTCTCTCTCTCTGCCTTTCCGGTTCGGTCCATGCCTGGTTCACCTCATACCTTGCTAACCGCTCTTTCTCTGTATCCACGTCTGGTTCTTCCTCCACCCCTTCCCCTCTCTCTATTGGAGTCCCTCAAGGCTCTGTTCTGGGCCCTCTACTATTTTTGCTCTACACTTCCTCCCTTGGCGCTCTCATCTCCTCTTTCGGTCTTCAGTATCACCTCTATGCTGATGACATTCAACTCTACATATCTTCTTCTGATCTTTCCACCTCCCTCCTCTCTCGTGTATCTGACTGCCTCTCAGCCATCACCTCCTGGATGTCCTCGCGCTTTCTCAAAATTAACATCTCTAAAACTGAACTCATTGTCTTTCCCCCACCTCGACTCCCTTCCCACCATGACCTCTCTATCGTTGTTAACAACTCCACCATCTCCTCTGTCGGCCAACTCCGCTGCCTTGGGGTCACTCTTGACTCCTCTCTCTCTTTTTCCCCCCACATTCAATCCCTCGCCCAAGCCTGTCGCTTCCAACTCCGCAACATTGCCCGCATCCGTCCCTTCCTCTCTCAGGAAGCCACCAAAACTATCATACACGCACTCATCATCTCCCGCCTTAATTACTGCAACATCCTCCTTACTGGCCTCCCCCACTCCCACCTCGCACCCCTCCGCTCTATACTCAATGCGGCTGCAAGACTCCTCTTCCTTTCACGCCGCTCCTCCTCTGCCTCCCCTCTCTGCCTTGCCTTACACTGGCTCCCTTTCCCCTACAGAATCCTTTTCAAACTCCTTACCACCACGTTCAAGGCTCTCTCTCAGTCTACGGCCCCTTACATCTCTAACCTCATCTCCATTCACACTCCTGCCCGCTCCCTACGCTCAGCTAATGACCGCCGCCTCTCCTCCACTCTTATCACCACTTCCCACTCCAGAATCCAAGACTTCTCCCGTGCCGCCCCCCTCCACTGGAACGACCTCCCTCGCTCCATCCGTCTCTCTCCTTATCTGTGCTCCTTCAAGCGAGCACTCAAAACTCACCTGTTCCTTAAAGCCTACCAACCTTCTACCTAACCCGCATCTCCTCCAAACGTTCTACCCTCTCTCCTCCCGGTCCCTCTCCCCACACTTCAACTTCCTCCAATTGTGTCTGTTTCGTTCACCCACCCTTAGGATGTAAGCTCGAATGAGCAGGGCCTTCTTCCCTCTTGTCTCCACACCTGTTCTTCTACTCCGCCTCTACTGCATTGACCTAACTGGAGTTTCTGAAGCATTGGTATTTTTGTTTATTGTTCTGTACTGTTATACCCTGTATAGTCTACTGTTTGCTTTGTGTACGGCACTGCGGAAATCTTGTGGCGCCTAACAAATAAATGATAATAATAATAATAATTTGCCAGTTTCACTACTATACCCAAAAAGTAGATATCCTGTGATATATGCACCAACCTAATGGACTTCATTTTAACTGCAATAAAATACCAATCTTTTTTCAATAAAATACATATCTTTCAGGACTTGTTATAACACACTTTACAACAGTGCAGAGCTCTGAAATCTTTCACAGAAGAACTCTGCAAGAACAACCTAAAATACTGCTGAGATTTTCCATTTAACTTACAGGTGTCTCAGTATGGGAAGACGGTCACTCCTCGATTTCTAGAACTGGATCTTTTCTGCTCTACATTAGGCATAGCAAAGATTGATTTCATGGGGTGGACTGATTCCTTTTGCCAACTGGAAACCATGCCTCCTTTAACCGAAGAGACACAAAGGCATACTATCCAATGTCCGAAAAGGAGAATGGGAAGGGCGAGGAGCCCTGTTCATATCTTTTCACCATCTGTTTTATTTTGCTAAGGTTCATGAAGATATCTCTTTAGTTGTTAGCGCCTTCGTTGAAATTTCATGAATGTTGTTTGTTCATCAGGACGCTCTAAGGGCTAGATTTACTAAACTGCGGGTTTGAAAAAGTGGAGATGTTGCCTATAGCAGCCAATCAAATTCTAGCTTTCATTTTGTAGAATGTCCTAAATAAATGAAAGCTAGAATCCGATTGGTTGCTATGGACAACACCTCCACTTTTTTGAATTCCCAAATATAGTAAATATACCCCTAAGAGTTCAAATTTCCTTACACTTGGGTGAGAGTATAAGTTCTTGATATAAATTTCTGATAATATTTCCCTACTATCTTTGTAGACTATTGCACTGTATTTCTAAAGGTAGGTCAGGGTTATGATATATGTCTGCTTCTTTTTTTTTCTCCCTTTAGGGGACTTATTTCTTGCTCCTTGTATTTTGTATGTTTTCTCTCAAGTTTCCATTTTGTAATATTTAGCTTATTATGAATTAGCACTCAGGTGATTCCATTTAAAAACGTGACTCACGTATCTGTCCTGACACAAAGATTTCAATATATAAGATGATTAAAACAAAAATGTGATACTTGATGTTTTCTGCCAACAAACATATTAGATAGATAAGCACAGAACATACATTCAAAGAGTATTAAGTTCAATATTTTCATTAAATCCTTTTTGAAATAAAGTTCTTAAATTAAAGATCCTTTATCTCAGCAAAGCAAGGTGTGGCAAATTCTTAGGATATGAAGTAAAAATCTGATACTCACTTTGGACCATGGGAGCAAGAATCAGGTTGATTTGGGCAGCACAGTGTCTAAGTGGTTAGCCTTTCTGCCTCACAGCACTGGGGTCATGAGCTTGATTCCTAACCAGGGCCTTACCTGTGTGGAGTTTTTATATTCTCCCCGTATTTGTGTGGGTTTCCTCTGAGAGCTCCGGGTTCCTTGCAAACTCCAAAAACACACTAGTAGGTTAAATGGCTGCTTTTAAATTGACCATAGTGTGTATACAGTGAGGGCCAAAAGTTTTGAGAAAAGTTTTGAGAATGACACAAATATTATTTTTCACAAAGTTTGCTGCCTCAGTTTTTATGATGACAACTTACATATACTCCAGAATGTCATGAAGAGTGATCAGATGAATTGCAATTATTTTCAAAGTCCCTCTTTGCCATGAAATTGAACTTTATCCCAAAAACAACATTTCCACTGCATTTCAGCCGTGCCACCAAAAGACATCAGGTGACATCAGGTCAGTGATTCTCTCGTTAACACAGGTGAGAGTGTTGACAAGGACAAGGCTGGAGATCACTCTGTCATGCTGATTAACTGAGAATAATGGATTAGAAACTTTAAAAGGAGAATGGTGCATTACATCATTGTTCTTTCTCTGTTAACCATGGTTACCTGCAAGGAACCATGTGCAGTCATCATCAGTGCTTTGCACAAAAAGGGCTTCACAGGCAAGGATATTGCTGCTAGTAAGATGGCACCTAAATTAACCATTTATCGGATCATAAAGAACTTCAAAGAGAGAGGTTCAATAGTTGTGAAAAAGGCTTCAGGGCGCACAAGAATATCCAGCAAGAGCCAAAACTGTCTCCTTAAGTTGAATCCGCTGCGTGATCGGGGCACCACCAGTGCAGAATTTGCTCTTTAATGGCAGCAGGCAGGTGAGAGAGCATCTGCACGCACAATGAGGCAAAGACCTTTGGAGGATGCCTGGTGTCAAGAAGGCCAGCAAAGAAACCATTTCTCTCCAGGCAAAACATGACGGACAGACTGATGTTCTGCAAAAGGTACAGGGATTGGACTGCTGAGGACTGGGGTAAAGTAATTTTCTCTGATGAATCCCCTTTCAGATTGTTTGGAGCTGGAAAAATGCATGTCTGGAAAAGGAAAAGTAAGTGCTACCATCAGTCCTGTGTCATGGCAAAGCATCATACGATCATTCATGTGTGGGGTTGCTTCCTAGCAGCAATATCCAGAGAACCTGAAGGAAGATACGTCATTGTGTCATGTACCACTTGAACTATCAGCTTGCTGACCAGGATCCCAATGCATTTCTTGACATTTAGGTCAGTTGGAAAGAAAGAGAAGACATAGCTCTTAAACCTAGGATTAAGTAGAGTTGCCAAAATGTAATGATCCGATTTCAAGAAGTGAATAAAGTTCTTAATATACAAATCCAACATAATTAGTTGAATTGCTTTGTTTCATTTCCTCCTTCAATTTCTCTTGCTGCTTTTCAAAAAGTCAAATTAGGGGAAACACTTGAATCAAGCTAACAGTGTCTGCACTCTCTTTACAGGTGACAACTTCGAGTGGTTTCAGCACCCTGCACGACACGGAAAGTATTCTCCACTGCGCTGCACTAAACTACTTTTCCACTACATTGTATTCTTCTTGCAGCTGCTGCATTCTCCTAAATGCTGTTGCAGAATCCTGAAAATGACCACAAATATTTTGGGACACAGACGACATTTCCTGCATGTCATTGTCATTTTTTCAAAAGTTCTGTACCACCAAGCTGATTGTGTGAGCAAAACAGGGAATGTGATGGAATCCCCCCCTACTGTAATGCTCTAACAATATTGGTGGCATTATCAGAAATCACATATACTCAGGATATTCCAAGCAGGAGAAGCCATGTTGCAATGACATCCCTTAGTTTTTCAAACAGGTTGTCAGCAGTATTACCTCTGATCTTTGCCTTGTCTCGTCTCTGATAACCACCTCTCACTCCCGCCTTTAAGACTTCTCCCGTGCTGCTCCCAAATGATTGAATTCCCTATCACGCTCAATCAGACTTTCCCACAGCCTCTAAATCTTTAGATGATCTTTGAAAAACCATCTTTTAGAGGTGACCTTTTCCTCTATAACACTATTCACACTAATGCACCCTCACAACTATCCCAATCTCCATTCTGAGACACACTCGCTCCTCTTGTTTCAGCTGTGCTCTCTTCCTTTTAGAATGTAAGCTCTCTAATGAGCAGGATTCTTCATAGCCTTTGTTTTCATGTCTCCATTAATTTTGTCTGCCTTGTCTTTTACTGTTTTATGTATGTCCTGTTTCATGTATTTCCTTGTCTTCCCTACTGTACGGCGGTGTGGAGCACTGTGGTCCTTACAAATCTACAATAATAATAATAATAATATGCCTCTTAGTGAAGCAGATGATACACAGAGTAGCCTGCCTCTGAAAAATGTGACGTTCTGGGGTACATGCTGCTGTCCCTGCTAGTGAAGGCGAATCACCAACGCAGTGGGCTGTCACAGTCATAAAATCTTTAGTTTGCCCAGTTCCGCCTCTCCCCATATCTGTGGTTAAGTGTACAGTGGGAAGAATGGCATTTTGTAGCCCAATAAATACATTTTGCGAACCTTCTGGTAGAGGTGAGAAATAGCTTTTCTAGTAAAATGGTGTCGTGATGAAATTTAGTAATGCGGACAGAAGACCTCAAGTAACTGTCTAAAACCAGCTGCATTAATAGTGGATATTGGACACAGATCTAATACTAGCATAGTCGCCATTGCGTCTGTGATCCGCTTTCTAACTGGGGGACAGCTTTGATACTTGCTTCCTCTTGCAAAGGATTGTTTAACAGTCAATTGTTGTAGACTACTAGTAGTCTTCTTCTTGGTTTGCTTCTGGGTTGAAGATCCAACCCCAGCAGCAGGAGAAGCAGCAGTGGGCCTAACGCTCAAGGATTCTTCTGAGGAGTCCTGGATAGGTGAGGAGTCAGCCTTAGAATCTTGGATGCAGGACTAACTTCGATTATTTGCGAGGATATTGATGATGAAGGTGTTGGGGGTGTAGATTTCAGATGTTGGGATCTAGCTAAAGGAAGAGAAGTAGCTGATGCTGGACTGCTTGTTGTTATTTTTTAGCATAACTTTCTAATTTTCACAAAAGCTTAACATGAACTCGCCTTAAATGGCGTAATATGGATGAAGTTCCTAGTTTGTTAAGGCCAGTTCCTCTACTGACTGTGGCTTTACAATGCTACAAATGGCTAGACAACTGTTGTCAGGATTTGTGTAAAGATAATTCAACACATAAGAGGTGGATTTTTCGGTCTTATGCCCAGGTATGACAATGGCCTTCTTCTTAACACTGGCAAGATCTGCTGCAATCTTTGTTTGAAAGTGTATGAACATAATATTGTGACCTGTGAGGTGGTCAAAATTGACTGCAAATAACTTTAAATTCGTGTTATTGAGGTTAATAATAATGTAGGGGGGGGAAAGCAAAATGATGTGATTTTACCCAAAAAAATAGGGATTTTAGAAAAAACAGGTATCCAAAAGCAAAACCAAAACACGTAAGGGCGATTTAAACATGCAATAAAAGGTATGGATAAAGTTTTTAAGAGGGCTGGATTCCCTCCATAAGGTGTACTAGATTCACAAAAATGGAAAACCTTCAGAAAGAAAAATAGGGATTGGATTGAAAGAAAAAGCCATGGGGATCAAACATGTATATGGTTAACTACTGGTGAAGAATTGGAAGCACAAAGCAAAAGAGTGAGGGACTTAGATGATGATGAAAGAAGGGGTTATGTTACCATGGCCCCACCACATCCAAATGCACCTCCTCCGTATGAGGATGAGAATGAGGTCCTAAGTCGCAACCAGAATGTAGTACAGGACGGGGACACACATGAGCCTCCGAAAGGGGCACAAGGGACAGTAACGACTGGTCCATACAGAGTAGCCCATGAGGCATTACAGGCCATGACAGAGCACCCAGGAGAGAGAGGAGACAACAAGCGCATGATAACTCAGTCACCAATGGGGACTATGTACCTTAAGCCCACATCCCATATAAAGCCCAAATCATACGAGGAATCGGGAGGCAATTTTCCCCCAGAGAGACATTGTACATATTGTCATAAATGTGTAACACGAGGGTGTTGATATTGTTGGTATTGTCAGAATTTGATGGATGAGAATGAGATGGCTTGTGAAAAGTTAGTATTGGAATTATGAGCCTGGAACAGAGCGATATAAAGATATGAAGAGAATGATATGAAAAATTCAGGATTATAATCCACAAGGTAGAAAGGAATTGCAAACTCCCCCAAACCAGAAGAAGGGGACCATAGAAGGACTCATCTAGACAGTCCTCAATATCTGATAATCCTGAGTCAGGTACATATCTTGCTATAATAGCGCCGGTAAGAACACATCAATATCCAAACCCCACGTTTACACCAGCAAATGATATAGGGGAAGCTAACCCTCGCATGTTAACAGCAACAAAATACGTGCCTTGGTCTAATTACGAGATACAGGGGAAAATTAGTGATGCTCCTGACCTGTATAAAACTCCAGTAGGCTTTGCAGCATATATGAATACAGTATTGATAGTATGGACCCCATCCTGGTTAGACATGGATCTGATTATTAAATCAAAGATGAGAGCAGGAGACAGGGCAGCAATAAGTGCCTATAATGCAGGGGATGAGACAAGTCAAGGATATTTGCCAGTTGAAGCAGTCCCAGCTGTGGATCCGCAGGAATCTGTTGCCAGTGGAACTGCATATTTGAGCAGAATCCAAAAGTGGTGCTATGAACAGCAAAAGAAATCTCAGGGTCCAGAAGCGGTAGTACAGAGACATGACAGAATTAGGGTATATCTAGATGACCAGTTCTCTTAGAAATGATGGCATAGACGTCACCACTGATGCAGGGATAAAGCTATTTAAAAAATGTTTCCTTGAAGGGTTGGACCCCAGAATTAGGATGCTGTTATATGAATTTGAACCAGCATTCAGGTCATTACCAATGGTGCAGATAATTGAGACATGTGAAAGTATTGAAGATAGAGAAAGGGAAAAGACGGAAAGATAAAAAGGCAAACCAATCACTGTCCGTCTAGTACAAGAAAAAGGGCAATGGAATGTGAAAGGACAAGGTAATCAAGGAACAAAGCCCAAACTTTTCCAATCTCCGAGCACAGGTAGATGCTTCTTTTGTAACCAACAAGGGCATATGAAGAGGAACGGCCAGAAATAAAAGAAATGGGTGAGGAAAAAGGAGGGGGGGGGGGGACGAATCCCCTCCCGAGATGGCCTGAAGGTCCGGCACCCCCGTATACACGCTCCAAGACACCCCTAGTGATTTAGATTGGAACTTAGTCTCAATAAAATTACCAAATGGCAACCAGGTGGAATCTCTTATAGATACGGGGGCTAGCCAAACAGTTTTGAGGGAACAAGATGTACCAGAAAATCTGATAACCGATAGAGAAGTACAAGCAAGTGGTCTAACAGGAACAAAGGTGAAATTAAAAAAAAGCAAAAAAATTATCCTACAGGTGAATGACATAACAACTCCCATACCAGTTGAATTTTTGATATCACCCACCTGTCCGGTAAACTTATTGGAAGCAGATGTTCTACAGCTGCTGCAGGCACTAATAGAATACCGAGGGGACAAGGTAATATTTACAAGCAGGCTTCCAGAAGAAGTAAAACAGAAAGTAGAGGGTGCGGTACAAGTTTTTCTGTCCATGGACGAAATAGATGGACCTGATGGCCCATATACGGATTATGATCTAACCAGCAACATCCCTTACAAACTATGGTCATAAAGAAAAACTGATGTAGACTACTGAGAGTAACCCCTGTAACTATCACCCTCAGACCCGGAACTACCCCAGTGTCAGTTAAACACTACCCACTTAGTAATGACCAAAAGACAGCATTGAAGGAACAGATTTCAGCATATGAGGACAAGCAAATCATTTGGAAATGCAAGTCACCATATAACACACCCCTTTTTCCCGTTAAGAAGAAAACAATGGTAGATCGCTACATATCGGTTGGTACATGATCTTTAAGAAATCAATAAAAGGATAATTCCAACGCCTATAGTACCAAATCCACATACTCTACTGAACTCCACAAGATCAGAATCAAATTGGTTCACAGTTATAGATCTGGCCAATGTTTTCTTCTCAGTCCCGATCACTCCAGAGTCACAACTGTATCTGGCATTTACACATGACGGCCAACAGTACTGCTGGACAAGAGTGACACAAAGGGGAGCCACAAGTCCCTCTGAATACACTGAAGAAATGGGAGCGATATTAAAAAAATGGACCCCACTTTATCGGGAAAAGACACAACTATTACAATATGTAGACGACTTAATCCTAGCAGTAGAGGGCATGGAAGAATGCCAGCAAGAGACTGAGCACCTGTTAATTTTCTTGGCAGAAGAAGATTGTAGGGTCTCTAAAAATAAGATACAAGAGGTTCGTGAGACTGTGACATTTTTGGGAAATTGCATCTCACGGGATGAAGCACCTCACACCTGAAAGACTGACAGTGATAATGGAAGCAAAAGTACCAGGAACACAGAGACAGATCAGAGGACTTTTGGGAATAGATTGGGTTATACTCCGCACCAGGTTATGAACCCCTTATGTGTTAGATGATATAAATAAGGATCAAACTGACTGGGGAGGTGCTCCTGTACTAATATTGGACACTTAATGCGAAAGAAGAAAGAGAAAATAGTACTGAAAAGGGCACTCTTTTGAACAGATAATTGTTTAGATGATGGGATATATGAATAAAATGAACAACCTTTATTAGTTTGTTTTAAAATGACTAAGCGAAATATTTAAAAATTGAATATTGATGTAAGTGCATAATCCTAAGTGTACAACAGTTAAAAGGTAGAAAACTACCTCACTGGCCTGTTGTTATGCAATATACTTCAATCGCTGATAGAGATTAATCTTTTGGAGTATTGGTAAAAATGGCTAATAAATAGTATAACGGAGCCTATACTTAATTTATAATTGGTCAAATCACGGGAGACAAAGAAGCATCCGCCCTCTAAGTTGGGATATTCACTTGTAAGTCAGTCTTTATCCTTATCATGAAAAATGGGGTATATGGTTACCCTGTCACAGTGTTGTGACTGACTTGGGCTGGTAGAATGAAACACGTTCAATGTTAGGGAAGCGTGTAGCACCAGTGGACAGTAATTTACCCTTGAATACTGTGAACAGAGTAGACTGAGGCTAGTGGGGGTGCAGCTATGTTTATATATACAGTTAGTGTTACAGAGTGAACAATAGAGATGTCGTGGCTTGCTTCTATAGGTCCAGACATCAGATGGGTCCAGGGTAAACAGGTCATAGGCTGGTTCAATCAAAGGAATCCAAAGGTGGGGGTCATCTCTCCAGGGGATGAGCTCTGTTCTTCCCGCCTGACTCTCCAGTTACAATTAGTCTATTAGCATTTAATGGTCAGTATCATATTAAAGGTTTATTCCCTAACTTCAATAACTAGAGTATGCAATGTGCGATCTCTTCGCCGAATGCACCGGACAGCTGCTGGTGAGAAGGGGTTTAATATGATACTAGACATGACACCTTTCTTATAACCTGAAGCTTTAAATAACACTGAAGTGTACATATAATCTTATTATATAAACTAATAATAAATTAAATACTATCTGCTCATAAATGACTGTGTAATGGAACCAATATGAATATGAATGAGAGAGACCCCCTTTGACAATAGAGTCATAGAAGGTTGTGATTAGGGTATGGCAACCAGAGTGCCGAATGGTTATTACCTTTGCTCTGATCAGTGGACAAGCCCTGTGTCATTGCAAAAAGTAGTCACCAACAACGTTGTCCTAGCCTTTTCACTTGATTCTTGATAGGAAGGGAATAAAATAAGCCCTAATTAATATGATAAAGAGAAGGGACTGTGAGGGTTTAGGGTTACATGGAGTAAGGAAATATGTTGCTAAGGTTATCTTATTAATTAGAGTCTTAGCATTCTTTTGCAATAATAATGCATATATCCTTTATTGATGTTATATCTCCTTAAATCTATTAAAGTAGATATTTTGTGTGCATGTTTGTCTGAAATCAAGAAGTTAACCATAAAGGAAACTATCTGAGCACCTATGAATAGGAAACTTTGCACAATCAAGAAGCAATGACCGCCTCAAGGAACTCTGATTCTCAGAATCAATAGGATCTTGATCAAATTTAGCATTTTTGAGATTACTAAGCCTGACCGCTACCTTGTTTTATATCTTCTTTTATGTTACAGAAACTTTCCATTACCGTGATTATTGTTTATAAATATATGAGCTATTTCAATAAGTAAAGCAGTTCTGTTTGGACACCAGACTCTCTGTGGTTTCTTATTTCTGGGCTCCGATCGATCGTTATTGCTGCTGCTACACCTGATAACTCTAACATTGGCTTGTCAATTGAAGGTAGTTATTTGCATCTGTATAGGAAATACAGAAGGTCACCCTGACAGGCTTATTATTTTCCTTTTCTTCTACTTTCCACCTGACGCCTAAAACCCAAACCCACCTATCCCTGGGACGATAGGTCCCCATTTATATGACACAACTAGGGAAACTGGTCATGCAATTTTTTTGTAGAATTGTTCTTTATTAGCACAGAAATTTTGATCATTCTTAGTTTGGGTATTAATATTGATGCTCTTATTTAAAGTTATTTACATTTACTGAACTATTCCTCATTTATTCACCATAATAGGGTCTAAATTAGTAAGTTAACAGTTGAACATTTTTTTAACTCTGTGACATGAGGATTGAGGAAACAGAAAATAGTTTACTGTCCATGTGCTTGTAACCTTAATTATATCCAACAAAACGAAATCAGATCTAGGGCACCCCAACAATTAATTATATCCAGCTTATTGATAATATAAAAACTAATAAATCAGCATAATATTTACTATCTTTGTTAACAAAAGAAACGTGGAACAGGCATGAAGCAAGTACTTGATAAAATGTTACGTAATTGGAGTACACAGGATAGAAAGGTGAAGCAAGTTTTTGAACTAGATTAAAGGTAAAATGTTTGCTTAAGAATAGAGATATGATGAATAACTATTGATAATGATTGCACCACAAAATGTGTACAGGACTTTACTATACAGTATATTGAAGTCAATTAGTAGAAAATAGACAGTTGAATAAATAACAATTTAAACAATACTTTCATGTGAAATACATATCAATAAGAAGTGGCATAAAGCATGGTAAATTAGATGAAAATATAAGTAATAATAATGTCAGTACAGGACTCACTCCCTGCCTGAAATGCATAAACATATAGGGCCTGATTCATTAAGGAAAGTAAAGCAAAAAAAGTAAATTTGCGCCTTGACAAAATCATGTTGCAATGCAAGGGGTGCAAATGAGTATATTATTTTGCACAATCATTTTTCATGTAGGACAGAAATACTTACCAGCTGTATTTTTACACTGACATTGAAAATTAATCTAGGACATGCCCTACCCTTATAATAAATCTGTTCCCACATTTTAAATTCACCTACCCCTCCAATGCAACCTGGTTTCCCCTAAGGTGTAAAGTTACTCCTTTTTTTTGCTTTAATTTCCTTAATGAATCAGGTCTATATAATGCAAGTGACATGAATATGTAAAACATTCGTTAAATATAGTATATTCTTTTACTTGAGTAGTGATGACTGGTGTCACATGACTCACTGTGAAAGTGTTCTATAAAGAAATTCATAGTTGTAAGTGATTATAAAAGGCAATTTGCATATGAGAATTACCATACCTCCCAACTGTCCCGATTTTGATGGAACAGTCTCGTTTTTAGGGTTTTGCCCAAATACCTCAATAATGATGGGATTAGGGCTGCCTGCTACCTATTAGTTTCAAAATTTGTTCCACAGCACACAGGGAGCCTGTCTGTCCCAACAAGTAGTTGGGTCCAGCACCATAAGTATAGATCCATTGGTGAATGCTCTCTGCATTAATAGGTCTATTCACTCCTGAGCCTGAATATCAGGCACCACATTCAGCATCAGATATACTTTTTCCAAAACAGTTTTTAATCCAGGGCTAGGGTGTGATGGATTGTCCACTGAATGCTCATTTTCTCTATCAGTTTACTAACAATTGATGCCAATTCAAAGGTCAGAATATGGGTGCAAGAGTCGGGACCCCAACTTTTACTACTTGAGAAACCTACTAGCTAAAGGCTAACCTTTTAACATTTCTAAATGGAAATTAAGGATAAGCCACACCCTTGACTCACACTTAACACACCCACATATAAAAAAACATTTCACATGCAGTCACCATTTATATGACACAACTAGGGGTAATCAGGCTAAGATCAGCACTTCCTCCTAAAATAAGATGAATTTCCTTTTGGAAAAATAACATATTAGCTCTATTATTTCTAAAGGGCTAAATATTCCTGTAAAAATGTCAGGAGCCCTCCAGACAGATATGATTGATATAGCATTAGCACATTAAATGCACTTTAAACATATCCCCATTCTCCTTCACTGCTACTACCCTAATGTGTTTTACAGTAACAATTTCAGTGGTGAGACAAAAGGGGTTGTTTCATTGTCTGGCATTGAAACACATAGATTGGAGGACGGTAGAGGTCACTTGGTCAAATGTAAAATTTTTAACCACCAGTTATTAATTGCTAAACTCTATGCCCCCAAATCAAGGTCAATTTGCTTTTTATATGAAGGTGTGGGAGCACGTACAACCTCTACTTGACTGCATCACAGTAGTGGTAGGCAATCTCTATTGGACCCTTGATCCCATCAATGACACATTGTCAGGCGCCGTCCCCGCTGATTCCGGTCAAACGGGGACGGACGCCTGCCTTCCGGCTGGAGCGCTCTGTTGCTTAGCAACAGACTCGCTGCGGCTTCCGGCCCGCGTCAGTCTGTCGGGCGCATGCGCCCTGCCTCCGTCCCGTTGCCTAGCAACGGGACGCTAATTCAGCCCCCTGGCGCTCTCTATCAGCATCAGCCTGTCCCTATTTAAACCTGGCTCTGGCGCCATTAGGGTGCCAGAGTAACAGGTTCCTGCCTATAGCTTCCTATTGGTGTTGTTTCCTGTGATTACCCAGCTTCCCTGACCATTCTCCCAGTGATTCTGCTCTCCTGTTGTGACTCGACTTGTCGAGCATCCTCCTATCTTTGTGACCCATATTGTTCCTGTGACCTTGGCTAGTTGACTTCTCTTCTGGATTCTCCTTTGTACCGTGTACTCCGATTGGCTTGACCCGGACTGTCTGACCCTTCTACACTACATCGGCAACTGGCTAGTAGTACCACGACCTGCGTGCCCTGTGCAGCGAAGTCCAAACCTCCCTGTGGGGGTCTCTGGTGAATACCAGGGGTACGTTAGACTCTGCACCTGCTAGTTCAGTAGTGCTAATACCGGTTAGTGTATTCCTTCATTGCATTCCTCCGTAGGCCAGCGGCCTGACACACATCATTTATAGCTCATAGATACCCTGCTAAGACACTCCTAACTTGAGCATCAGTTGGCTGATTCCTGGAGATCCCTACACCCTGATGGCCACGATTACACATTTTGCTCTCCTCCATATGGCATTTTTTCTAGAATAGACTTTATCTTGCTCAGCCACAGACATTTGCAGCTCTTACAGGGACAGAGTTAGGCTTGGTATCTTGGTCTCATCATGCTCCTATTTTTGCCACATTTCAATTGCCTCACCCTTTCTTCAAAGAGTGGTCCTGGAGACTTAACAAATGTTTATTACAAGATAGCTACTGTGAATCACAATTGAAGTCCTCCATTGAGAAATATATGACACCCCTGACATCACTAAAATCTGTTTATCTGGAAAGCACACAAGTGTGTGATTAGGGATAAATGTTCTCATCCAGGGGCTTTCTTAAAAAAGCAGAGAGACACACAGAAGATGCACTTCTACTCAAAATTAAACAAACAAATCATAAAACTTTTCTAACTGGAAAGCTCTATGTGAAATTGGTGAATGCGAGAATGGCATTGAATACTCTAATGAAGGATAAAATAAAACTCATTTATCACAAATACTTCTTTCAATGAGGTACCAAACCGGATATAATGCTTGCTCAAAGTACCTCGTATGTCCAATCTTTTAAGGATAATAAAATAAACATGCATTTTGAAATAATGGAAATAGCATCCACATTCCATTCTTATTACTTTCAACTTTACAACATTGCTGGATCCACACCTCAATCTGGAGTGTGAGGCAAGTAGGAGGAGATAGCCAGCTATTTGCGGTAAATTGCTTTCCCAGTAGGCCTCCATTGCAGATAGAGATTTCTTAGTACAGCCATTTACAACTCAAAAACTGGAGCAAGCTATCTACTTTTCTCCCTCTGGCAAATGTAGGGGACCAGGTGTTTTTACTACAAGTGGCAGCATGCACTTGTACTCATGTGCATGCTGCCACTTGTAGTGCCACAACTATTTACTTTAAATGGTGTCCCCATATGGAAATATTAAGCGTTGCCACAGCAGAAAAATATAATTATTGCTCCACTGGTAATGAAATGGTAAGCCACTAGAATGTAATAAAATGTTGGGGTTTTTTAGTTAAATTTCGGGCGAATTTCAGTTTCTGTTGAATCTCCAGAAAGTTTGACTAAATCACCCACAGGATATCTGTTTTAAACTAGACACAAATCGCCAGAGATTGGGTTTTGAAATGTCAAAATCGCAGGTTAATACATATGGCGACTTTGCACATAAAATCTTCAGAGATCTTGAGTGATTTGCAGTGATTTGAAATCGTTGAAAAAATATCGCAGCTTGATATATGTGTTACACATGTAACTTTTGTATAAGTTTGCCTCGAAATGCGTTTCTCTGCAAGATGCAAAATAGGTTTCATTAAAAGTATAAGATGAGACACGATCTCTTAGAGTTCAGAGTTGGTACGACACTCAAGTCATTTTGTTAATTGGAAATAATTGTGTGTCCTTCAACACAGCAAAACCCCCTTCTCCCCGGAGATACACCCACTCTCTATTTAGCAAGAAATGGTCTTACTCTGCCCAGCTGCAAATGCTGACATCTACAAACCAATGTACAAAATGTACATGGAGCACAAAAGACATAGGACAGTTCTAAAGACAATTTAATATGGAGCACATAGAAGGACAGATCTAAATATAGGTTAAGGTAACATTTCCATGCCTTCTCTTTTATAGAATCATTAGTTAATATCCATTCATCGTACTAAAATTGGGCATTGATAATTAAGCTCACGTTATGATAGTTATATTATTGTTAATTTGACATTTTGCCTATTTGTCAAGCATATTACAGTCCAAAGAGATAATTAAATTCTTTAACTCTATATCATAAAGATAGACAACACAATAATACCGCTCTGTCCAGGAGCTTGTAACCTCTCTTATATCCAGCTTGTGGGTCATATAAAATCTAAAAAGTCAGCATAATATCTACTATGTGTAACAAACAAGACAATCTTTGAACCACGGTGACTCTGGCTCAGGAGTGAATGTTATGAAACTGTTATAGATAAGGTAAAGGTGAAGTGAGTTTTCTAACTAGAAATACTGAAAAAGCAAAAGAGGAAAAACATGTTTTAATTGGTCACTCTGTGATTTGTGTTATTTCACATTTGTATTAAAAAAATGTATTTAGTAAATCATTTAAAATGAACATGAAAAGAGTGTTCCCAATATTGTCCTGAGTATTACTGGTAGCGAAATAATAATAAAAAAGTGGTGAAAACGATAGACTTGGTTAAAAGATTGTCATAAAATGGCAGCTATTGATTGATATATACACCAATGTGTTACTTATTAGTATCAATCTATTAAAGTGCTTAGGCTGTGATCATCATTATTTATCAAATAAAGATTTATTATCCACCAAAATTAGTCTTGTGTCAATTCTTTAATCAATACACTAGGTATATTAGGAGAATACCAAAATGAATGCCCCATAAATATATTGGCTTAAGAAACATACTTATAAGAAATGTAAATGTATAGGACCTGACTAATATCTTATCAATACACTAATATCTTAACAACCTATGGTAAACGGATTCCTACTTAGGGAGATGTCAATGGTTGCAGTACATAGGGTACTAATACTGACTGATATTCCATAAGAATATCAGTCAGTATTAATACCATCTGTATTACCACCATTGATATTTGCCTAGGTGGGAATCCGTTCACTATGTATTCCGACAAGAGAGGCCCTAAAGTCGAATGCACTTAAGTGCAATAAGTTTATGTGCTTGTACAATGCACTTACCTATTAAGGGTTAAAATCTTAGTAAGTTTCCTGGCATCAGCCAATAGAATAGAATCCATAGAGGAGGTCATGAGATTCAATTTATAGTTTTCCAGACTTGCACATTCTGCCTCTTTTGCTGCACAAAATCCTTTGGAGCTGTAACACAAGCAAAGCCTCAGTATCGTCATGGCAATGTCAGCTGCTCACCAATACCCAGCTTTAGTCCTCGTGCCTGGAGCAAGCAGCTTCACTGCTCAGCTTACAGGGCTGCATTGGTGTTCCTTCTCGGTGTGGGAGGAGCAGGTGGGATCCACAAATTCCCAGGCAAAGATGACCATTTCCACCCCCTGCCTTCTTCCTGCCCCCATCACCACTTTTATCTCTCCCACATCATGTACCACTTATCTGTGCAATTCCCCCCTCACCAAACATCTCCTGCTGCTTCAACACCTGGGCAAAGGGGGCATCTCAAACACCAACACTGCCTCCCTAGCAGCCACCATTCTCACTCCCCCCTCTCCCACATCATGTCCTCCTCAAATGTGCATCCCATTTCTAACCCTTCCCAGCCATCTTCCATTGCTGTTCCAAAAACAAGGGCAGGCGGTATCCTTACTCATCATCATCACCATTTATTTATATAGTACCACTAATTCCGCAGCGCTGTACAGAGATCTCACTCACATCAGTCCCTGCCCCTTTGGGGCATAAAGTATAAATTCCCCAACACACACACACTCACAGACCAGGGTCAATTTGTTAGCAGCTAATTGACCTGCCAGTATGTCTTTGGAGTGTGGAAGGAAACCAGAGCACCCAGAGGAAATCTACGCAAACACAGGGAGAACACACAAACTCCTCACAGATAAGGTCATGGTCGGGAATTGAACTCATGACCCCAGTGTTGTAAGGCAGAAGTGCTAACCACTTAGCCACTGTGCTGCCCATAACTCCCCCCCCCCCCCCGGATTTCCCAAGCATGTTGTGACTCCTGGCTCCCCATTACCAGGTTCCTGCTTATCACTGACCCCCCCCCCCCACTAATTTCCTCCTCCAGCTTCCAACACATGCAGGTAGGTATTTTCCCAGTTGCCCTCTCTGTGCCATTTTCATCAGGATTAAGGGGGTCCTCATCAACCCGACCCCTAGGAAACCTGCATTCCCCCCTTACCACCTTTTACATACACTCCTCTTCCCAGTACCTGCTCCTCAGTGGGCCACCCATACCCAACACCTTACCCTTACCACCAGCATGCTTTACATCCCAGTACAGCACCCAGGGATCTTTTGCTTCAGAGGTGTCTTGCTACAGGGGTTCCTGGCTCCTGCTGCTGGGTTTTTCCCTTCACCCTGGCATGTTTTTCTAGGTACTAACATGTTTCCCACTTTAGTACGGCAGATTCCACTGGGTAAAGCAGATTTTCAGGATAAGGAACCAGAGCTTCAGAACAGGTCTAGTATAGCAATAGCCAAGGAATGACATCTCTCAGCACAACATACAGGAGCAAGGGTAATCTCTGGAAGTGGAACAGATGACATGTGCCTCCAATGAGTATGACGCACACACTGCATTTTCTATACACCACACACGAGAGGTCATGATAGTACAGTGACTACTGTTCTGACTGACCAGGGTCCACAAAATCTAGAGAGGCTATTACATGCTCACCTATCTTGGCAGGATAACAGCGAACCTATTTGAAAATGCAGTCACACAGTTTGAAGCGCAGTGTGGTGACATGGCTAAGTAGGCTATGACAGTCCTGACAAATGGGTATCTGAGTAGAGGTTTATAATTTATGTCCCATTTCTCTGCAGGCTTTTATGTTTTTCAGTGGTCTACATAGACATTGGGCTAATGGCATGCTAGAACAAGCTTCTTTCTCTTTATATGAGAAGCAACATTTTGACTATGAGGAGGATTTAGTATGGCATCCATATGATGACCGCTTTTGAGTTAAGTGCAGTGGCTAATCCAGTTTACCGCTGAGTTTTACGGATTTGGAAACCTGTTGGCCATAATGAGACTATGTGCAGTTACTGTGTTGAAACAGTATTTTCCAAACAGGGGAGGCTTGACATGTCTATCCACAGTCAAAATTCTGTCTTCACCTTAAATACATACTATAACTATATACATCCATGCAATCATCACCAAAGGGATTGGTTTTGTAATAAATATTTCATATGCAGGCAATTACAATTTTATTATTTAATCTATTGCCATTTAATATGCATTTTCCTTTATGCATATTTCATAGTAACAGCTACATTATATGGCTAAATCCAGACAAGCTCATATATAAATTTAAACATCATTCTATTAAAGGAATGGAAATTATGGGGAGTAGCTGATACCAGAGGCAGGTACACCTATAGCCTGTGCGTAATTAACAAATTATCTGATGATTGGCTGAAACAAATATATTTTTCCCACTCTGTAAGCATTTGGTTTGCCTTGACACCGCATATAGCAATGACATGAGAGCCACCAGGTACTTTGGGGATCTTGCATCCTCATCTAGAATACTGTGTTCAATTCTGGAAGCCAGATCTCCAGAAGGATATAAATACATTACAGACTGTACAGAGAAGGGCAACTAAAATGATGCATGGCCTACATCACAAACCTTACCTGGAAAGACTAAAATATCTTAATATGTATGGTTTGGGGCAGAGAAGGGAAAGGGGGGCATGATAGAAACTTTCAAATATATCATGGGTTTTAACAAGGTACAGGAGGGAAACATGCTTAAAATGAAGAGAAATATTAGAACATGAGGACATGCACTGACACTGTAGGGGAGTAGGTTCAGAGGAAATGTGAGGAAAAACTACTTCACAGATAGGGTAGTGAATAAGAGGTGGTAGAGGCTAATACAGTAGGCTAATACTATAGGGCAATTTAAACATGCTTGGGAGAGACATAAGGATAACCTTACAAAGAATAAAGTATCAAATAGGGTTTCAGAATACCATAGGTTAAAATGGGCAGAATAGATGGGGCAAATGGTTCTTATTTGTCGTCAAATTCTATGTCCCTGTATTTGTCTATTTATGCGTCCAGTTCAATAGAACACTAATTTATGTATCACATTTGACTAAAATGATGTATTACCAATGTAGGTTTACAATGCGGATTCGGCCCGCCAGGGATAGTGAGGACCTACTCTTGCATCAGATGTGGGTCCAATCACTGTGTCAGACAGCTCATCCATTGTATACACTGAATGTGGATACCTTGATGAAGGTAAACAATTTTAATGCAGTATTGGTCTATGGCACAGTGTGCGAGGGATGGCTAGTTTATCGTAAGTGCCTGTCGCTCAGTGACTAATTTTTTACACTGCATACCTAGTCTACGAAGCAGAGACTATTCTGGGTACTATTATTAGTAGACTCAAATTTATCAGTAACTCTGTAAGCGAGTGAGCATCATCTATGGCTCCCTTATTGGACTCTACAAAATGTCCGCTGTTGGCCCAGTCCAATTTTAACTAATTTGTCCAAGATTAAATTTGTGAAGCCCAACCGAAGTACTCACAGTTTCAATGATTTTGTGATTCCAGGGCGTAACTATCTGCTTTTTTTTAAGCAAATACAGAGGATCTTCTCAGTTATAAATAACCTAAACTGATTTCTATTTTGAGGACATATAATACCATACTACATAGTAACATAGTTAATGAGGTTGAAAAAAGACACCAGTCCATCAAGTTTAACCTATCTTGGATTTCCTGCGATCCCTCTCTTATATTTGAAATTGATCCAACTGAAGCAACCGCTGATCTGTTTCAATCTCGAAAAATCCATCCTGACTGAATATTGCAGTTCTGTTTCTCCCTGGTCCCATTGAGCCATCATTTTAATTAACGGTCATAACCCTGGAAGCCCTTTGCCACTAAAAATATGTTTATCCTTTTCTTGATCATTTCAATTGAATCTGCCATCACAACCTCCCCTGGCAGTGAATTTCATATCTTGACTGCCCTTACTGTAAAGAACCCCTTCCTTTGCTGAACTTCCTTTTCTCTAACCTTAGGGGGCGACCGCTTGTCCTGTGTACAGTTCTTGGGGTAAAAAGTTCCCATGAAAGTTCTCTGTATTGTCCCCATTTGGGAAAGGACATTGGGTCATCATCCCACCTCCAGCTGATCCGACCATATGTCCAGTAGCCTTATGTACACTACGCAGCTGACAGATGGAGGGGGGTTCTCACAAGGTTGATATACAGGGATGCTTTTTCAGGACACCAATTGCATAAGGGTGTTTCATTTACAGGTGTGCACATGGTGCCGATGCTAATAATTCAATAATAGTTTGTATTTCAGTTATGTGCTGGGCATCCAGGCACCATGTGGCCCATGAGTGGTTGTCCTTTCCCAACCTCAATGAAATTTGTTGGTTGTCTAAGAGGGCTTTGTACTGTCCAGAACTTATGGCCATGTTGGTATCAGCAGATTTAAATCGAGGCCCTCCTGACATGTGGTGGGCTGTGTGTCCGTTAGAGGACCACAGTGTTGGCAGGAAAGCATTGTGGTCAGCGGCCAATACACAGCGCTTTTGCTGATTGGCCGCAGATAACTTCCTCTTTGAAGTAAAAGTGGCTCTTGGTCCTTTTGTTTGGTGGTGTATTTTTTGTGAGCACATCATTGTGAGTTTAGAGGGGCTATATTTTCTCTGATGCCAGATTAAGTGGCGGCCATTGAGTAATGGATAATATCCTTGGTTTAGTGGATTCTGGGCAAATCCACTAATTTGGTTTAGTATTAGTCTGTTTAGCTGAACTCGCGTTTTGCTTTCTCTGCTATCATTTAAATTTTAATTAAAACTGAGACCTTGTTTGCTAAATTAATATAGGTGTTCGTATCTTTACTTCATGAGTACAGTAATAATTTAATATGTTACAAAGAAGTTTATTGTGCAGTGGAAATTAGCATCAACATTATGCAGTTAAATCATGTAGAGGATATGAGAAGGCAGAGTTTAGCAGATATTGGGGCATATTCAATTAGCTTTTTGATTCGCGGTAACGCGCGTTGCCGCGAAAAGTGCGCGTTCTTGCGGGTATTATGGTACCGCATTAACGCGGATTTTCGTTCGCAACCCTATGGGCTGCGAACGAAAATCCACGTTATTGCGGTACCGTGTATTACGTTTCGCTGCTGTTCCGGCGCGTTACCGCAAATCCAAAAGCTAATTGAATATGCCCCATAGTGTTTTATCTGATGGAATAGAAGGGGGAGGGACAAGTCAAATGAGTTCTGGAGCTGATTGATGTAACTTCCACAAACAAAGAAAAGGTGAGTTAGCAGTAAGGTAATGTGAGTTCTTTCAGTAGAGTAAAGGTGAAGTGTAGTGTATATGTTCTTATTTTTATGGTGTCAAAGAACGCATGTAGTTTTTTCCAGTTATGATAAAAATGAGTATTAAAATAATAGAAAGTCTATTAGACCAAAAAAACATATAAGCCCATATTAGTAATGTTTTCTAAAGTGGTGGAATATATTTCTAATACACAAAATTTAAAAGGCAATTTAAATGCCATATCATCATCATCATCATCACCACCATTTATTTATATAGCTCCACTGATTCTGCAGCGCTGTACAGAGAACTCATTCACATCAGTCCCTGCCCCATTGGAGCTTACAGTCTAATTTCTCTAAAATACACGCATAGAGAGAGAGACCAGGGTCAATTTTGATAGAAGCCAATTAACCTACTAGTATGTTTTGGAGTATGGGAGGAAACCAGAGCTCCCGGAGGAAACCCACACAAACACGGGGAAAACATATACTCCACACAGATAAGGCCATGGTTGGAAAATGAACTCATGACCCCAGCACTGTGAGGCAGAAGTGCTAAACACTTAGCCACCATGCTGTCCACTTTTAAATGTTAAATCAATGGTTTTTGTGATAGAAACAATAGTAATAAACATACAAAATCGCAAAATTACATTTTCATTTCCTTCACACCCACTACACTTAGTTCTGCTTCCATTGTATTGTAGCCCACCTGATAGAAGACTAATATTTTAGTTTCCCTCCTCTGATTGCAGGTACACACTTTGGGCCTGTACATAACAGGCAGGAACTTCTTCCCTGGGATTTTCAGCAGTGCATTACACTGGCCAATCAGAGGTTGGTATTAAATTCAAAATAATTTACTGCACCTGGTGTGGGTGAAGATAGACTTGACAGAGATCATTCCCTTTTTGGTCAATTCTGAATGAAAGAAGGAAGGTGTATGTATTCCTGAGAGTAAATGCTCTTCAAAGGAATTGTGTTAGCCATTTGTACTGTTCGTGTTTTAGTGACAGAGATGTTGGCAGCTCCAATGTTGTATCCACTAAAATCCACTGACCCAAGATCCACATGAATGAAATTGGATTTGAGGTAAATCTGATGTAAAATTGCGCATTATACATGTCACACGTTGAGGTGGGAACTTCTCAACCAGAGATTTTGGCTGTGTATTACTTTGGTTGATATAAAGCATTTACTTACATAATTAACAGTTCCCACTGTGGACATGGGACTTTACACAGCATGTGTGAGTCATATCTGTCAGCTTTGGACCACACACACCAATAAGATGTAGCCTGGTGAATTTAAATTAATATTTTTATTTTAATCTAAGAAAAGAATAAATCCGTAAATGTTGAGGTACAGCACTTATGTGCCAGAATTAATGGGAAGTTCTCACCAGGAGATTAAAGCATTTTGTGTAGGAGAATCAGTCTGTATGTATGACATCCTGCCTTCTCATTACCATGTATAGCAGGGCTTCCCATAGTGGCTGAGAGAGGAGATGCTCGGTAATCCTGTCTCTGTGTATATAACATCAATCCTTCTCTATATCTTCTATACCAGTAGTCATCCTAATAACTGTAGGGAAGGTGTATTAGTGTTTATGTCTGTAAGAGAAGGTGATTGATGATCATCCCCTTCTTATTACCTTATATAGCAGGGCTCCTCACAGTGGCTGTAGAGTAGATATATCAAACCTTCTAAAAAGGTAACGTGGAGATGTTGCCCATAGCAACTAGTCTGATTCTCGCTAACATTTACTAGAATGTATAAGATAAATGTTAGCTAGATCTTAATATGTTGCTATGGGCCATAGCCGGATTAAGGGGGGGGCACAGGGGGCATGTGCGCCGGGCCCCCCTCTCTCCGAGGGCCCCCCGCCGCTGCGCGCATAACCTCTGATGATTTTTTTTTTCTTCCTCTTTTTTTTTTTTTTTTAATGGCGGCGTCGGTGGCGGCAGGGGGGGGGGGTTGCGGGCGGCCAGGTTCAGGGCTCCCTTTGTTGGTGGGGGGAGCAGGGAAGCAAGAAAAAGAAAAAAAAAAAGATATTTTCACCTGATCGCTGCGCCGGCGTCCCTCCTCCTCCCTCCTCTCTGCACTGTTAACACTGAATGACAGGTGTGATGTCATCAAGGCACGCCTGTCATTCAGTGAGGAGCAGCGCGCAGAGGACCAAGAAGACAGAAGAGAAGAAAGAAGCTAAAAGAAAGGTAAGTAAAAAAAAGAAAAGGGAATAACGCAGAAAGGCACAGTATGGAGGAAAAAGGGGTAGAAGAGAGGCACACTACTGAGGAAAAAGGGGGAGAAGAGAGGCACAGTAAGGAAAAAGGGGGAGAAGAGAGGCACACTATGGAGGAAAAAGGGGAAGAAGAGAGGCACAGTATGGAGGAAAAAGGGGGAGAAGAGAGGCACACTATGGAGGAAAAAGGGGGAGAAGAAAGGCACACAATGGAGGAAAAAGGGGGAGAAGAAAGGCACACAATGGAGGAAAAAGGGGGAGAAGAGAGGCACACTACTGAGGAAAAAGTGGGAGAAGAGAGGCACAGTAAGGACAAAGGGGGAGAAGAGAGGCACACTATGGAGGAAAAAGGGGAGAAGAAAAGCACACCATGTAGGAAAAAGGGGGAGAAGAGAGGCACAGTATGGAGGAAAAAGGGGGAGAAGAGAGGCACACTATGGAGGAAAAAGGGGGAGAAGAAAGGCACACAATGGAGGAAAAAGGGGGAGAAGAAAGGCACACAATGGATGAAAAAGGGGGAGAAGAGAGGCACACTATGGAGGAAAAAGGGGAGAAGAAAGGCAAACTATGGAGGAAAAAGGGGAAGAAGAAAGGCACACTATGGAGAAAAAAGGGGGAGAAGAGAGGCACAGTAAGGAAAAAGGGGGAGAAGAGAGGCACAGTAAGGAAAAAGGGGGAGAAGAGAGGCACACTATGGAGGAAAAAGGGGGAGAAGAGAGGCTCACTATTAAGGAAAAAGGGGGAGAAGAGAGGCACAGTATGGAGGAAAAAGGGGGAGAAGAGAGGCACACTATGGAGGAAAAAGGGGGAGAAGAGAGGCACACTATGGAGGAAAAAGGGGTAGAAGAAAGGCACACTACTGAGGAAAAAGGGGGAGAGGAGAGGCACAGTAAGGAAAAAGGGGGAGAAGAGAGGCACACTATGGAGGAAAAAGGGGTAGAAGAAAGGCACACTATGGAGGAAAAAGGGGGAGAAGAAAGGCACACAATGGAGGAAAAAGAGGGAGAAGAGAGGCACAGTAAGGAAAAAGGGGGAGAAGAGAGGCACACTACTGAGGATAAAAGGGGGAGAAGAGAGGCACAGTAAGGAAAAAGGGGGAGAAGAGAGGCACACTATGGAGGAAAAAGGGGGAGAAGAAAAGCACATCATGTAGGAAAAAGGGGGAGAAGAGAGGCACAGAAAGGAAAAAGGGGGATAAGAGAGGCACATTAAGGAAAAAGGGGGAGAAGAGGCACAGTAAGGAAAAAAGGGGGAGAAGAGGCACAGTAAGGAAAAAAGGGGGAGAAGAGAGGCACAGTAAGAAAAAAGGGGGAGAAGGGAGGCACAGTAGGGAAAAAGGGTGAGAGGCACAGCATGAGAAAAAAGGGGAGAGAAAGGCACAGTATAAGAAAAAAGGGTGAGAGACACAGCATGAGGAAAAAGGGGGGGGAGAGAGGCACAATAGTGGGGACAATTAATTAATTTAAGATGGGTTGGCTTGGGCGCTACTGAATGTGGGGGTGAGTTTGGGGAGAATGAGGTCCCTTTATTAAATGTGCCTATGAATTATTTAATGGCAGTGACGGTTGCGGGAAATAGGTATATTTCTGAAATGTAAATACTATTAATTTATTGCTGGGGCTGTTTGTAGGGAGGGAAATAGGTTTATTTATTAAATGTGAATGCTATTATTTTAATGTTGGGGCTGGAGGAAGGCCTAATTATTAATCATGGGTGGTACTGATTTAACGCCGGGGTGGCTGTCATTTTCTAAATGTACCCATTTTTTTTTCCAAATAGGGCCCCTAACATTCCAGGATCTAGATAAGCCACTAAAGAAACCTGCAGCACAGGTGGTGAAAGTGAGAAGAACAGGTAGGAGAGAGCAGCAACGTCTGTGAAATGTTGTGATTCTAGTGGGACAATCCCAATTTTTGGTGACCGTTCAATGGTGTACACAACAATGCAGGTTTTTTTTGTCTGTAGGAGGGTGGCCTGGCCATGCCCAATGATGCATTATCAATGGTATTTTAATTTGCGGTATCATTGCTAGTTTTAATGTGCATTATACATTTTATTTTTAAAGTGCGGTATCATTGCTAGTTTTAATGTGCATTATAAATTTTATTTTAAAAGTGCGGTATCATTGCTAGTTTTAGTGTACGTTATCAATGGTATTTTTAATGTGTGATATCATTGCTAGTTTTAATGTGTGGTGTCAATACCCATTTTAATGTGGTGTTTTGGTGATTGTTTTAATGTACAGTATTTTAGTTTGTGGAAGCAATGATTTTTCTTATGCAGACAACCTAAGCGAACCCTCTGGGAGAGCTGTAAGTGTCATACTGTGGGCTGTAGGTGATGTAATGCAGGATGTGTCCCTATGCCCTTAATTTTAGATTTTAGGGGCCTCCCTGTCTTAAGTGCCCCGGGCCCCCCGAAGCCTTAATCCAGCTCTGCTATGGGCAACGCCTCCACTTTTCCTTTTTAGAACATTGATAAATCTACCCATGTATGAGGAAGTGCTTAGTGATCATGTCTATATGTATGGTATTCTCATCCCCATCACCTTATGTAGCATGGCTCCTAGCAATGACTGCAGGAGTGTAGTACATTATATATACATTAGTAGCCTTTGAACCAGAGTGTCCAGCAGTACTGTGTCTGCAGATTGTTTTACAGTCGTCTTTACCACTGAGTTACTGTAATCAATCAGGTTTTCAATAAAAAGCTTAAAATGACAGAATATTGAAATCCACAAATGAAACACGAAGGATCATTAAATCTGCGGCCAAGTGAACCTACCATCATTTTCTATTTGACTGATAGAGGTAAGAGTTATTAATGTAAACTTACTTAACCTTTTTATGAATTGCTGAGCTGGTAGGTTGGAAACTATTACGTAACAATAGGTTAAAACTCTCTTGAAAGTACATTATGTTGGAATGTTAGCAGTCCACAAATATCAACATCTGAGGTCAAGATAAGGCAATTTATGATTTCTCCCAGGGTTTAAAAGCAGTTGATTCTGTACAGAAGGACAGAGGAGGAGAGACCAGAACCGCTCATTGTTTATGCTCCACACTGCAGTGCTCAAAGTAAGAAACCAAACACTATTTTTTTTCATACCATAGCTGATACTTATTTTCTAGGAAACTATAAAGTAATTGAAACACAGATATTATTAAGCAGTAATATACTCATTTACTTAATACCTATTTGTTTGCTATATCTGTGCAACTTAAACTTGTCTATCTCTTAAAAGGACAGTACTTAAATAAAATCTTCTTTCTCGTTCCTGACTCTTCCTCTTACTTTTTCTATCAATATTTTGTAATCCTGAAGCTTAGTGTAAAAAACTGGACATCTGTGGAATCATTCAGTTTATATCTGTAAACTTGCCTAATTTCATGTTGTACACAGCTTGTCTTGTAGGTAAACATAAGCTTAAGCATTATATTGTTTATATTAAAATTTAGTGCACGCTGGATATAGATATATATATATATATATATATATATATATATATATATATATATATATATATATATATTGCTGTAACTTATGGTTACTAGTGAATGTCTGTAAATATGTATAAACTCGTCTATGGTAGCTCTGAATTATTTTTTTTTGTTCATGTAAAGCAACTCTTGATTATTTATCATTGACCATTTGAAGTTTGGGTTGTATTATAGTGATTCAGGTCATTAAGTTTAAAAGTATTGCATTTGGAGTTATAGCTTAAAGGAAATAACAAGATGATTGTTTTTGTGTGGTTTTAATTCATTATCAATCCATACTGTAAATTATCAGGATATTAAAAGTCATCAAGGAGTTCTGTGCCCATCTAAAAGTACAAGACGACATGACTAGGGATTTTATATAGCTCACGGGAATCTGTGCTGAGTTAGAATATCCATAATACTGTACAGTAGGTGGTGTGTTATTGTTTATAATACAAAAAGTTTTCCCAATACATATTGAAGTGATGACATCAGAACTCAATGATTTTTAAAATACATAAACTGGGAATAAACAGATAGATGAGGTGATGGATAATATGGATTTTTGGTTGACTTACTGCATATGTCCATCAACAAATTAGCATGTAATTACTTTTTAATTTTATTTTCACTGAAGTTCTTCTTTGATACGTTCTCATTTTGATTCTCATCTGCTCGGGCCTTGCAGTCTTGCAGATCCCTCTGATGGCCAGAACCATAGCAGGACTGGAATGGAATCTTCATTGACCATGGTTTGTTCTGTATTTTGATTATAACTAATTTGTTTCCTATATGTTTTATCTTCCCTCTCTAGATTATACAAAAGACATGATTACCATTGACCCGGTCACAATTCTTCTTTCTGTTGTTGTCATCCTATTTTTGGCCAATGTTTTTAACAACAGAAAACAAGACAATGACAAGAATTTCCCCCCTGGACCAACTCCTTTACCGATCATTGGAAATATGAACATCATTGACGTGGCAAAACCCCATAATACATTTATAGAGGTAATACAGTACTTGTACTTAAGACCACTAAATCATTAAAAGGCCTTATTTAAGAATGTTACAAAATCCACTTGTCAATAATATTACTTTGAGGAGTGCCCCCTACCATTCACTCTAACTGGAAGGGTCCTGGCAAATTGCTAATGTTGCTGCTTAAATCTACACAGAACTTGGTAGATCTGTAACAATAGGCTTTCAACTAGAGCTGAAAGACCCCCACCAAAATACTGACATTAAAACCCTTTAAATTTAAAGGACATGTCCACTGTTTGGTCAATATATTTACATTTTATCCAGGGGCAAAATATGTACTAAAATAAACCAATCAGACATTTAATTTCATTATTTAATTTGAACAAGACAAATATAAGCTAATTGCTCATTTATTCTTGTGGTTTACTGCAAATTTTGCCACTAAATGCAATGTTGGTAAAATGCCCTTTGTAAATTTAACTTATGTAGAACCAAAGTGTATTTTTTGATAAGTTTTGAAAATGCCATTTACAAGTAAACGAGGAAAGGTTTTCCAAACTAAGGTAGATGGTAGACACATTTGGTTACACATTGTAGCCAATACCCTATAGCAAATTAGTGTGTGATAGTGAATAGTATAAACATAATTTAACTTTTAATTTTTTATTTTTTTATTATTGTTTGCAAGTATGACACATCCTGCACTACTATGAGTAATTAGCTAAAGAGAGTATTAATGCCAACAGTGCTAGTGACATGTCAATAACATGCGCAGTAGTAGTAATTCTTACTAATATTCCAGCTGTAGTTTTATGAAAATGAGCACTCACTGCATTATTCTCCCATAACCATCAGAAAATGAAGCCCCAGAGTTTGGGTAGAGCTGTTGATGCTTTTCTAGTCTAAGAGAGGAAGGAATATAGGAAAATAATCTTAGGTTTACAATCTCTTTTCCACAGCAATAGTTTCATAAATAGAATTGTGGATAGAAATATCACCTGCTCCAGAATTGCACGTAAAATGTGGGATTGTTACTTTTATAAATTTGTTTAAATGAGAAGTATCATGATATTGAACTTAAAATGCAATATTGGTTTCCCAATTTCCCAATTGCAATGAGTTAAACATTCCTTCCAGAAAAAACTAGGCAGAGGATTATTTACTGAAATCGCTCTGTGCTACTACAACTGAACTGTACTACTATACTGAACCACAGCAACCAATCAGCAACTTGCCTAGTATAAGACATTCAAAGTAAATGTAAAAGTAGTTTTGCTGCACTCAGCCTATCTACACTGTCAAGACTCACTGAATTATGTGCTGTCTGTTCTCACACACAATTACTTATTTGGGACGTGTCCAACTGGCATTTACAGAATGAGTGTATACTTGACAAGAATAACTCCAGCCTCACATGCTAGATGGGACATTCCACACTGGATTGGGCCAGTCATTTGTGAGAGTGCATCAAATGGGTGAGGGTATATCATGGGTGGGGTGATTGTGGGAAATGGGAGCCAAAATATTAAGCTAAAAATATTTAATAATTGTTCTTTTAATGCTCTGCTGATTCTTTTTCTGACTGCTTTTACAGTTGTCCAAGAAGTACGGCTCAGTATTCAGCGTCCAGTTAGGGTTAGAAAAGATGGTCATCCTGTGTGGTTATGACACTGTGAAAGATGCTCTAATCAACTATGCTGAGGAATTTTCTGAACGAGCCAATTCACCAATGTTTGAGAAAACATCAAGAGGACATGGTAACTATTTTGAGTGAAAAGTCATATAAAACATAAAAAGAGTTGAATGCATATAATAAACACATTGCAAGAACATAAAAGTAAAATCAGTCCTACTTAATGAATAAAAAAATCCCAGTCCCTGCTCACATGCTTTTCTAAAGTGGCAACATACAGATGCCACTGACACAAAACTAATTATATTATATGTGATCATAGGTACTGATACTCTGAAACTGTTTTAAAATTCTAGAACTAAAAGTACATCTGTTGAGACCAAGGGGTATATTTACTAAGTTCCAGTTTGCTGTCATTTGTTTTAAAATGGCAATTTAACTAAAGACAAAGCCTAATCTGTCAGATGTCCCTCCAGGCTGCTTTAAACCTACACAAAACATGGCTATATAGTTTTATGAAACATTTGTCTCAAGATGGAATTAACAAATGTATTCAATAATAGTTGCAAAGTATTCAAATGAATGGAGTGTGAGAAGGTAGTCTATGGACTAGGATCTGGAGGTGGGTTGGTGGGGAGACAGTGACATTTAGTTGTTAGGGACAGCTGTCATTTTGGTGACATTTATATCTAAGCATAAATATTGTCCATTGTAAATGCAGTAGAAATAAATGTAACAAAGAGATGTGTATTCATTCTATTAAGGTGTTATCTTTGCTCATGGTGAGAACTGGAAAGTGATGAGACGATTTGCTCTTTCAACACTACGAGATTATGGGATGGGGAAGAAAAGCATAGAAAACAAGATCACTGAGGAATGTGAATGTTTAATGCAGACGTTTAGATCCTATAAAGGTGAGTGTCTGCTCTCTCCCTTATATTCACAATAGCACGGATAACAGTGTCGGAGTATATATATATATATATATATATATATATATACATATATATATATATATATATATATATATATATATATATATATATACATACATATGTATATAAAATATATATATATATATATATATATATATATACATATATATATATATATATATATATATACATATATATATAAACGTATACTCTGCATTCCTTTTTTCACAAGGGGGGTCTGTTTATCAGTTCCAAGTTCTCAGTAAATTGATGTTTATTAGAGCGAATCCCATGTTTCACATACTGCAATATAAATTTCCTCTGAGATGTAGTGCATATACAAGACTAAGGGCTAGATTTACTAAGCTGCGGGTTTGAAAAAGTGGGGATGTTGCCTATAGCAACCAATCAGATTCTAGCTATCATTTTGTAGAAGGTACTAAATAAATGAAAGCTAGAATCTGATTGGTTGCTATAGGCAACATCCCCACTTTTTCAAACCCGCAGCTTAGTAAATCTAGCCCTAAATGTGTATTGTATATACTGGAGTAAATGACCATATAATCACAGTAATTTACTCCACTATAGATAATGCACATTTATTCTTGCATATGCACTACATGCCTGTCGCATAGTTCTCACTGCAGAGGCATCATTCATTCATAGAATATTGTACTACAAGCTGTACCCTCATTACTACATGATGTAGTACAATACTCTATGAATGAATGACACTGCCGCATTTGGTAGTATGCGACTTGACAACATATACATCGACCACATAGACTGCCTCACCGACACCCCCCCTTCCCAGGAAACACTTTGGTGGTCTGCAGTGCAGGCCCTTTTTTTTATAATATAACCCCTCTATTCTCTTATTTAAAAAGATTGTCCACGTCCGAATCTCTCAAGCTCTGCCATGTCTACCTTATAGACAGGAGTCAAACACGGTAAAAAGCTCTTGTCCAATCAGGTGTAAAATCCAATAATCACATGGGGTCTTATTTAGAGTTAGGTGGCAACAAATCCAGCTAAAGGTGCAAAGTTGCACTTTGTCAAACCATGTTGCAATAACTTTGTTTTATTTTTTGTTCATTCATTACTTGGCTTTCCGGGAAGTGAATCTCACTTATCTGCTTTCAAAGCCGGACAGGCAAAAACAGGTAGTGAAAGTTGCAAAAGCAGGTAGAAAATAGCAGCTGTCAGACAAGTATTCCAGTTCTGGTAGCACAGTCCAGGTTTTGAAGGACAATCAAATTTATGGTTTGACTCAGGAAGGAGCTAAGGAGATGGCTCAGTGAGCAGCTAAGGAACCAACTTGCTGAGGAGACCAGTAGATGGTCCAGTGTGAGGCTTGTGTGAGGCAGGAGATCAGAGACAAAGGACCATTTAACGGAAAGTTAGGTGTCCTGTACCTGAAGGAGCAGATTAAAAAATGAGTATTAATGTTCAGCCACTATAGAGAAAAGTGCTAAGTGGCTTGACTGGCCACTGGCCATCTAATGACATGTTCGCTTTACCGGAGCTATTGCTAATTAAACTACTGAGCACAACTAAATGAGTAGTTGTGCTGAGCTATAGCAGACTTAGGTGGAGAGGAAGATCTGTGTATATTGGGATCAGTGTGATGTCTGGCTGAATTTAATGGTGGAATTGTGGAATGAAATAGAAGTTGTATGAAGAAATGTGAGGCATCATATATTTGTCAGCCACTCACATGAATGTCATGTATATTGTAGTGTTATAATTCTTGATGACTGGCTGGTGATGTCAGAAGTTGATAAGGATATCATTCACAGCTGTTTATAATACATGAGTGGTGTGAATACTTGTATAATGATACATTATATTCCTATACGTACATTTTAACTTTTTTTCACTATTAATAATGCTCATTTTCAATGTAAAAATCTATTTTCAGGAAAACCCTTTAATAATTTGACCATCATTAACACTGCTGTAGCCAATATAATAGTGTCCATACTACTCGGTCGTAGATATGAATATGATGATCCAACCATACTGAGGCTCATGAGATTCACTAATGAAAATGTCAGGAACCTGCAAAGCCATATGGTCAGGGTAAGTATTCTCACTCTGCCCGATGGATTTTAAAAATGCTCAATGTATTTTTCTTACATTCATATTTCTCCTATAAATAATATATCATCTGCAAATATTTTGGTTCATTTACTGCTGCTTTATAACTGAAAAACAACCTTTGAACATATCAGCATTTCTGCTACAGTTAAGTGTTTGCAGAGTGCAGCAACATTGTTGCAACTAAGTGAGAAACAGAAGTTCTGACAAGTTTCATTGTAACGAGCAGGGAAGGGAGGAGTGAGAGCTCAGGCATCTATGTTTTTCAAATGTACCTAATAGATGTCAGCTAACATTCTAGCTCACAAGTAAATAGGCTACAAATAATTTGAATGTTTGGTTATTCTTCAACATAAGGCAGCAGGAAAATAAATGTCATCTTATTATCAATGGAGCAATATTAATAAAGACTTTGTGGAAATAAGCAGGCAATAATGGATTTTAGTAGTGCAGTATATTGCTTTTACTCTTACCCAGTGCTCAGTGACCATTGACTGCACGTTTTCCGTATATTCCCGTTTGTACACAGCCAGTGGTGCATACAGAAGGAGCCTGATTGTTTTAGACAATCAATGATTCCAGCATTTGTCTGATTTATGTCAATTTAGCAGATCCATCCTCTTATATAATTTTGTATGTGAATGGGGTGCGGTTAGAAACGATGAGCATGATGTTGGTACAGTAATAGTACTGCTACTACTACTACTACTACTACTACTACTAATAATAATAATAGTACTATGTTTGAAGATACATATGTTAATTAACGATCAGGATAAACATACATATATTAAGTAACGGGTACAATAAAAATGTTCACTTTCAGTTTAGTTCCCAGTATATGTGATTTTTTTAGACTATGGTAGCATTCGGTGCATACAGTTTACATATTTAAACATATATATATATATATATATATATATATATATAGTGGCAAAGAGGTTTATTTGCCACAGTTCCCTGTAAGGGAAAAGGTAAAAATATGGTTAGTCTGCAGCAGCAGGCTGCAGACAGGGTTAAGTTTTCCCTAGGTTCTTCTTTGAGCACACACACACAGGTGTTCCACATAGGTGTGATTGGTTTGCTGTGATTTGTTGTAGTGCTTGGGGTGGAGGAACTGTCTGTATGTGTGGGTGGAACCACCGATGCCAGTAAGTGGCCGGCGAGCAGACAGGGAAGTAATGTCTAGCCAGATGTAGGTGGTGGGGATTTTCGTCTACTGTTACTGGACATGACTGCTGTACCAGCACTGGAGCAGTTTTACCATCCTGACAACTGCTAATACACAGCTAAATGGTTCAGCATACCTATGTTTGATTCCTGTGAATGGTGTACTTTCTCACAATATATATATATATATATATATATATATATATATATATATATATATATATATATATATATATACATATAAAATTTAAATACAGAACTCTGCATTTGTATATCATTTCCCTTTTCTAAATGTAGTTTAATGTTTACATTTTAACCCATATCACCATTTCATATTTCACATACTATTCTATGTTTAACGACCATTTTTTATTTTTATTTTAAGTTGTACAATAGTTATCCCTCTGTGATAGGCTGGCTACCTGGGAGTCACAGAAAAGTCATCGAAAACAATGATGAGATGCAGGAATTTGTAAAAGAGACATTTACAAAACAGAAGAAAGAATTGGACATAAATGATCAGAGGAATCTTATTGATTCATTCCTTGCCAAACAACAAGAGGTAAGAATTGGATATAGGTGCAAGGGTGGTGTGTCCTTAAAAGACACATGTTCACGTTAGGATAGAATTCAATAAAAGTGACGTAATCAAGTGTTTTATTGCTTTAGTTTTTTAGTACCTGTTTGGAGTTGGGCTTGTTGTTGTATTCGCTTTAGAGATAATAATTAATAAAAATAATTTTTTATTTTATATTTTATTTTATTTAACTATGAGTAGAGCTGGGAAATTAATTCTGATGTGTGGTGGGATTAGTGTTGGATCAGGAACACTGAATGTGAGGAACAAAACAGAGGGCGAAGTCATCTGTGACACCAAGGCAGCAGGCTTATGAAACTGGGGACATTGTGGTGTTAGTGTTACAGACAGTGACGGAGATTTGAGGGAGGTGGTGATTCTGGATCAGGGAAGATGATAAGCTCTTTAGGCAGCACTGGGACATTCATGTGGAGATGGCAGAGAGACAGTTGATTACAAAAGTTAGTACAGAAGAGGAGAGGTCAGGGGAGGAGAAGTGGATTTGGGTGTCTTTACTGTAGAAGTGGTACTGGAGGCTGAATGAGTGAAATAGTTCCACAACAGAAAGCAGAGAACCAAGAATAAAGCCTTATTGGACCCGAACAGATAGTGGGAGAGGAGGGGAGAATGTGTCAGAAGTAAAGACACTGAAGGAGCAGCTCAATAAGAAGTAAGTGAACCAAGTAAGAACTGTGCCATGAAGGCTAATGAAGTGAAGGATGTGTAGGGGAGCAAAGGGTGGTCAACAGTGTTCAAAGTAGTACAGAGTTTCAAGTGGATGAGTATGGAGAAATGACAATTAGAGATAGATTTACTAAGCTGCAGGTTTGAAAAACTGGGAATGTTACCAATAGCCACCAATCAGATTCTAGCTTTCATTTATTTAGTACCTTTTCCAAAATGACAGCTAGAATCTGATTGGTTGCTATGGGCAACATCCCCACTTTTTCAAACCCGCAGCTTAGTAAATCTAGCCCTTAGACTTTGCTGTAAGTACATCATTGATCCCTTTTGTGAGTGCAGTGTCAGTGGAAAGTTGACGGTAGAAGACTGATTGCAGAGAGTAGAGAAGGGAGTCGAAATAGAGAAAATGAGATTGAACACATGTCACTGAAATAGTTTGGTTGTAAAGGGGAGGAGAGAAATAGGGTGGTAGTTGGAGAGAGAAGTTGAGTCACAATCAGCTAATCAGAAGTGGCTGGCTAGTGTTGAAAGTCATCATCATCATTGTATATCTTTGCAGAGGTCATCAACATCCGCAAGACATACACCTCCTAAAAGGCTTATTTGCTATTTCATCCAGGTCTAATTGTGTTAAAATTGTGTGTACATATCCTTATTGTACTCAGTGAAAGCTTGCATGTTGTTTCCTGCCTGCGTTTGCCTATCCAGGTGGAAGTAGATGAAAAATGTGCATCTACACGTGCAACTCTAAATGAGCCCCAATGTGTTCTCCTACTTTAATAAATATAATTTTTAACATTTAATATATTAAAAGGTACTTGTACAGGCACCCAACATCTAATCTTACTGCACTATTGTAACTAATTTGCTATTTAAGCTTAATTGAGTTTGAACATGATTGAACACATACATTTTATAGTTTATTTAATATCGTTTAACTGCAAACTTTGATGTAAACTTAGTGGATTAGCAGTTATAAAAAAATTACACCATGGTGTTCGAGCCAATAATGAAATTAGATATTTCCGGAATTGGTTTGACTATAAGGTCAAACTCATGAACTGTGGTGCGTTGATCTAATTTTCAACTGACTCAAATAGTTTGAGCATCTCATACTATTATTGTTGAGATTCTATAAATATCCTGACTGTTTTTGTCCTAGTTCACCTGAAAACCCCACCCTACTTAAACTGTGTCATCTTTTGACAACATTACTACACCTGTTTCTCACTGCAATCACTTGTGTTCTACCATAGAAAATACTGTAGTGACTGGTCCATACAGGGTTTACTAGAACTTGCATAATTGCCAACATTTTAAAATAATTTCCAGGGACACTCTACTGTTGGTCAGGTGCATCTAAGCACATCATATAGAGTGCAGACAATGCAAAATTAAAAATGGACATTTTTTGTATTTTCAATGCAAATTTATAAAAATTTTAAATTGGCCTTTAAAGCCCAAAGAAATAAAAATGGATGCTGAGGACGGCATCTGATATACAAAATTCAAGGAATGTACAGTACTGTTGGTCTATATTAAAAATAGTGACATTCCCATTTCAAAATTGTAAAACCTGTGAATTAGGTGAGGAGAAGGAAAGAAAGGGAGAAACCTTGGAGCTCCCTTCAAAATTTTCGATGTGGTCCCATAAATTTCTAGTTATTTCCATGGTTGTTAATAAGATTTAGATCTGGCTACAATTGCACCCTAAATCGCAGGCGCAAGTTGGAATAATAAATGTTGCAATTGCAACCATGTGCAAAGTGATAAGTATCTTAAGATACATGCTGGTCGGCAACAGTAATATATGCACCTGCTTTACACCGGGCATACATCACATACATTATGTTCCGTGTGTTTAACAATTTATTTTATTTGCAACAAATGCATCAATAACCTAACCTATCCTAAAATCTCTTAGTGCAACAAAAACATCTCCTTATCTTTTGCAAAAATATTGCTTAAAACGCGCATTCAAAAGCTTCATATATGCCCAATTGATGAAGAAATCACTAATCAGCACATGGGGTTTGCTACTGTTGGGGGCCATTATCATTATCCGCTATTTGCACTTGTCCCGACAGCCTGCAAATTAGACTGCTTTCTCAGGTGCATATGCTTCTTTGTTCATGTATGTGTCTGTTTGTGATGGCACAAATGCAGTCGTTTTGTATTAAGGTCACGTTAGAACAGCCCCGCCCCCCTATCCAGGCGCAATCTGGCATAAATGGAAGAATCATGCATATTGCAAATGGGTGTGCCCACATTTCTGGACATCGCAAAGCGATTTCATGCATAATGCAAGCTGGTTTAGTGCTCACACAGTTTTGCATTTTGATGCCTCTCTTCATTGTACAAACCATTCTACCTGTTAACCCTTGTACTCAAATACAGAAATAAAGACACTGACACCAATTTAAGCTTTGGCAAAAAGTCACAGTTTTTTTTGAAACATAAATTATGGTTGCAGCAAAAGGCTTTGCAGGTCAGCTACTATTATTATTTTACACTTAAATCACATACACATGTTGTATGAGCCTCCCTAGGCTTCATAAGTTCGCAAAGAATCAGGGAAAATACACTAGATAAAATTTATTTAATCTGAAAAATGTTTCCAAGGCTTATTTACAAAAATTAATAACAAGAGATACAATATGTTACACAAATGAGTTTCAGAAAATAAAATAGGAAATAAAATCAGAGTTACTACTTACTTGTTAAGGCCTGATGCGTGCGGGAACACAATTGAGAAACATGACACATTTCAGTCTTGATAAACCCCAGCATGAAAATGCACAATCTGATGTCTAAAGCAAAAGATTTTAAACCCCTTTTTCCACATAGCCCTCACCCCTCACCTTTGGAGTTTAGCTTTCAAAGGACAGATTGATCTCCCAAATGTTACAGGGCTTTTCGAAGGGGGCTTCAAACTCCTCCAAGACCCTATATCTCCCTGGTCTAGCTATTTCAACAGAATAATGACACTTGCATAAATTCAAACTCATGTCATCTAGCAAATCACACACTGAGATTATATTACAAGATTACATACAGAATACATACAATATACATTGTCAAATATGAATTCAACAGAAAATAACAATCAGTCATTAGATATACTACATAATCATCACAGCAGTCACAAGCCCTCCCCCTGAATTACAATTGTCTGGAGTATGCAGTGAAGCATAACTCCTACTAGGTAAGTGACTCTGGCACAATCAAATGAGTTTAAGTGCGTTTAGCTTATGGCCTCACTTGTCATACTGAGTCTTTGAGTTTTTGAAACCCATGTGCTTATTTTTGCATTTTTTCACATGTAGCTATAGTACGTTTGCATTCAGATCTTACCATACAGTACAGTTGTCATGGTTTGACTTTTCCATAGTCTCTATATCTCCTCCCAGAGCTTTTTTTTTTTTTTTTTATTAATTTTAGGTGATAATCCTGTCTCTATAGTTTGGCAACATAGCCGATTGGCAATATTTGTGTGACATCATTGTACAATGCCTGTTACACAATGATTATTCACATATGTTGTGCTTTTTCCTAGTCTGATGTATCTCTAAAATATTGTATTGGGTACAAAGATTTTCCTCTGTATATTATTCAGGGAAAGGCAGAATCTGCTTTGTATTACCACAATGACAATCTAGCCGTACTAGTCAGCGATCTGTTTGCTGCTGGAATGGAAACAACCACAACTACTCTGCGATGGGGTCTTCTGCTAATGATGAAATACCCTGAAATTCAAAGTAAGACATTAATATGAAACATGATAAGAATGTCTTGTCATAGATTAGACAATTTGGGCCTGATTCATGTTCAGACATAAGCATTACCTTGTCTGAACTTGCTCTGCGCATGCTTCAAAACAGAAGTCACGCCAATGATCACATTGCATGCATTTCATGTCCAAACACAAATGACACTTATGTCTGCCTATGACTTAAAGGGTGGAAGAGGGGTGGGAAGGGGCAGACGAACGCCATTGTACAGTGAGAGTGTACCAAGGGCGTTCAGATGCAGAGGCGCACACTTCCAGGCCTGGGTTTTTCATAAGTATGCTTGTTTGCCGTATTATTTGCACAATTAAGTGTAAGTGCCGACTGATAGTGATGACTAACATGGCATAGTCTTTTACTTAAAAACTACATATGTGCGTGCCACTAGATAACAAAGAATATGTGTATGCAAGTAATAGAGACTATAAAAAAGCATTGCATTATACAGTACACATTAATAACATCCTGTTATATGTATATAATGCAAAAAAAGATTTTTTTTTTAAAAACACACATTCTGTTAATTATAATAGTATTATGAGTTGCTCATTTATTTTCTAAAATATCTTTTTTTTGCATGCTGTTCTGAATTGACTTTATATTGCACATATGCATGTGCCTGTTAAACTATGGCAATACTGTTTAGGCAGACCATACATACTTACACCCAGATTCAAATCGAAAATCATCTCCAGATCCGCTTGAATTTGAACACGGGCAGAATTACACTAAAGTTTCATGCTGGTTTTTTTCAGCTTCAAGTTGCATGCAAATTGAGTTCGGACTTGAATCAGACCCTTCATGTCTATAGTAACATTGTCCTAGTCGTTTTCATATACTATGATGTATCTGTCTCTGAATGATCACACTATGGTGTCATTATCAGTATGCATTATAATTCAAGAGATATTGTCTTTTCACCTGACAGAAAAAGTGCAAAATGAAATTGAAAGTGTGATTGGATCAGCTCAACCACAAACAGAGCATAGGAAAGAAATGCCGTACACTGACGCGGTCATTCATGAAATTCAGCGATTTGGTGATATTGTACCGGGTAATGTCCCACATGCCGCTTCTCAAGATGTCACATTCAGAGGATATTTTATTCCAAAGGTGATTTGTTTCTCTCTGCTGTGCACTGACTTTTAGGACCCTAGATCATGATGTGGCAGGGTCTCCTCGCCCATCCTTGGGAGTTATGGCTCCCACATTTCTTCAGTAAAGGTGATGTAAGATAACACATAAGGTGACGAAATCACAATAGTGGATGTACCATAAAGAAAATGTTTATAATCTGTGTGTTCTGAAATCACAACTTATTGATTATGAAGATGTTTTTCATAGATTTATTTAGTTATATTATTGTGTAATATGTCTTATAAAAATATACTTTATAACAGTTTATAAATATAGCAGCTTCACTCAGCAATTTTAATCTGAAATCAATTTAGAGTGGTTTTTTGTGCCTTTTTGTCGTTTTCACAATAAACCTGTGCAGAGACTGTTTGCTTTTTAAGGGAGCAGTGACGCCTAATTTAATGATCTGTCTTTACCCACACTGTTATATTTCCCCCAGGGCACCACAGTTATCCCAGTACTGTCCTCTGTACTGAGAGATAAAGCCTACTTTGAGAAACCAGAACAGTTTTGCCCAGAACATTTTCTCGACTCAGAGGGAAATTTTAAGAAGAATGAAGCGTTCATACCTTTCTCATTAGGTAACTTTCATTCTGATCATCTTTTTCTGATGCTATCACTCAAGAACAATAAGTAATTTGTATCTAAAGCATGAAAGTAGAATGATTTTATACTTATACTAATACTTTATCTTATACTTATACTAATGATCTTTTTACTCTAATTTTAAAATCAGTATAAGTATTGAAGATGGACAATGTATATTATTTATATATCACTGCTTCCTTGAGGATGAATGAAATGTGGGAATGTACATATGGACATTACTAGAAATGTTGGGCCCTATGACAAAATTGTGATGGTGTTCCTCTATGCACCATCATACAGTCATACCCACCATGATGTCTACTCCATCCCCAGTCAGTATCCAATAGGGCAGAGTATTCATTGAATTAGTAGAAATCTAGCACACAAGTCTGAATTCATATGCAGTCATTTTATCCTCATTTTCCAAATAATATAAATGGATAAATTCATTGTATTAAGTTTACTTTAAGGTACATTTTTTTCCTTTGACACAGGGCCCTATGCACAGCCAGGTTCAATGTCAGTCACAGTGACTACTGTGGCTATAGTTACACCAGTAATTGTACCTTTATATACTGTTTTAGTATGGATGGGTTTAAACAATACTGTAGCAGCATAATCATATCCAAATTACATAATAATTGCTAGTTTTAAATGTGCATTTTTTTTACTGAATTCATTGTCATTATGCAAAATAACATATTTTATAAACCAATTATACAATATGCTCTAACCTATGAAACTTCACTGGCTGCCTACACACAGTGGAGGCAGATATTTTGTGGGATGAAGCAACTTCATGAGACTGCACATTGTTAATTCATTAGGAACCAGTGATATTTCCCAGGTACTAGATTTGAAAACTTAATACTATCCCTAGGACCAGTGAATTGAAAGCTTGTGCTTTAAGTATACTGACTAGCCCATAAAATTGATTGAATCTGCTGTGTGTAGACTGTTGCTCTTTAATTGTAACTACCCATTGCAGACACTAGATAGAGATAGAAATATGATAGCCAGAGAGGAAATAGAGACAAACTAGTTCAGAAAGTGATGTCATATGTAAGCCAGGTCTCATACACAAGAATGCAGATTGAGAAAAGCTACACATAACCCAGGTTTGATAGACATAATTGTTGATCAAGTAGAAATTACACTGGAGTACAGAGCAGGAGAAAACCACAATAATCGAGCATTGAGCACAACAGGACATGGCGATTTATAGGCCTAGACAGGTGACAAGAAACATAATAATCACAGCGATGAGCGATGTAGCATTGGGCATCTTGGATGAGGGCAGTATTAGTCAAAATGGATTATTGTGTTTGGAAGTAGGAAGTGTCAAGAGAAAACAAAACTATCATGTGATTATGCGTTATTTAGTGCATTATAAGAGATAACTATTCTAACTTTATACTTTATTATCTATCACAAAGGGGAAAACCACTCCCTTTCAAGTAGGGACAAAGGGTTCAGAAAATTGAAATCCCTAACATCTGATACTGTGGCTGGTGCTCAATCTGCCTCATAGTTGGAAATATTTAAATGTCAAATTCTAATATGTGTTTAAATCATATCATCGTGCATCTTCCTCCTGTCAGAATGCAGCATACCAAATCCTGGGACAAAGCATGACATCTGTCTGCTGCACTGGGCGCTGCCATCTTGTGTGAGACATTTTGCTAAATGCTGCCTATTCTGAGCACCTAACTTCATCCACCTTTTAACTCCCTGTGCTGACTATAAAAGTCACCTCCTACTCTCAACAAATGTCCTAGTCCCTGGTTTCAGCTTATCACTGTTGTTGTTTGTTTACTGCTGTACAGCTTCCTTCTACTACTTCAGTGCTACCATCTGTTGCTGTACAAAGTCCAGCTATTAACCTCTTGTGTGGACTTAACTTCCTCCTATTACTTCAAGGTTATATTCTGCTACTGTTCTAAGTACAGCTATTTACCTCTCGAGAGGATCCAGCTTTCTTCTACCTATTCCTCTGACTCACCTACTGGCCATTTGGGGTAGCAGATTACTGTTCTGAGTCTTCCAGCATATGGAGCCATCTCTTTGTCTCTGGGAATGGGTTTCAAGTTTTAGACTTAACCAGGTTGTGTGTTTCAGGGTGGACTGGTCCACTTGGGGGGGGGGAGGGTTGCTCATCCTGAGTCCCTACTTTCTGAAGCAGGTCCTGAGTTTCTGAGACCAGTACCAAGCTTATTCAGTCCAGGAGGTAGCCACCCTTGGTATTCCTCTACCTGAGTTATGAGCCTTTCCAGTTTCAGTCTTGGTACAAACATTCTCTGAGTTTATGGAATTTGGGGGTACTGAGTCTCTGGCCGTGGGTTTCATCTTTCTGTTCCTGTGTCCAGGTTCCAGTTCACCAGATCCAGTTTGTTATTCCACTAGCGAGTCCAATCCAGTATTCCTGCTCCTGTCATCTGGTAGTTACGAATAGAGTACACTTTGATTCCATGAGCAAGGTCTTCATCTGGCCTCCTAGTTTCTACTTCACCTCTGCTACAGCTAGTCCCAAGGGGTTCCGAGATGGATCCCAGGAACCCTATTGCCGTGACACACTGTAATGCCTGATGTATAGGGCTTCCTTCTCTTATAAAATAGAATAAAAACATTCTAGATTTTAATTTACCGAAAAAAATCAATAAAAACTAACAGCAATGAATGGAAGAGCAGACTATTTTACTTTCTATAGTGCACATGTAAAAAAATATAGAGCAGAGCTTTTCCATCATAGTAGGTTTTCCACTTTCAGCATGTAAACTGTGTCCACACTGATGTTATTTCATGTGGGAAGGAGACAAATGGCACAGTTATAAACATGAAAAATAATATTTTGTCGTTCTCCGTCACCATCCATGCCAATAAACCTCAAGTCAGTTGGCATTAATGTAGCTAGGCATTGTCATTAATTGTGCATCTCGTATGCTCATCATCCTCACTCACCAAGCCTTAATTAGTTTGACCCCAAACTGGTAAAACATAAATCAAGTGTTTTATTTTATAACATGTTCTGCATTTTTAATTAATCATTTATTAAAAATGTATTGGATGTCACTTTCTATTCATATGTGCTGGTTTCAATGTTTTTTTATGTTTTAACTAGGTAAAAGAAGTTGTGCTGGAGAGACCCTAGCCAAAGCGGAGCTGTTTGTGTTCTTCACGACCCTGCTACAAAACTTCACATTCCAGGCTCCACCTGGAGCTAAACTGGACCTCACCCCTGCATTAGGGTTTACTAATGCACCATTACCTCATGAAATCTGTGCTATACCTCGCAGCTAGATATGTTATCAGCCAAGTTATTTCATAAGATGATAATAATGATGATGATAAGATATGTTATAACTGTTTTGTATTGCATAAACTAAACGAGTCAGCTGGTAAATATTTTTATTATCTACTTTGTACACTAAATTAATTTTTATATATTTTTTTCTGTACATATATAATTACTGTGCAATAAAATATATAATAAAGATTATTTATATAAATTTGAAGAGCAAGATATTAATTGTTTATCACTCAAAAAAAGAGAATGAAGGCTCGTTGCATAAAAACAGAAATAATAGGGATTGCAGTTCTCTACATTAGAATAAAGACCAAAAGTACATAAGGAGGAAAACATGTACTATGAGGGCACTCTGTGATTGCAAGCTTATATTTAAAACATACATTTTATTATTACATTTAAAATAATTGATATTTGTCCCTGTGGTGAAACCTTTGTACCACTAGTAGCAAAATAAAAGAAAAGAAAAATAAATAAAGTGTACAAAATAACAAAATAACAAAATAACAAAAAATATTTCTAAAATGACAGATCAACTGCCATGCCTCACTGTGTTGAATTATTATTATTATTATTATTATTATTATTATTATTATTATTATTATCTTTGACTTATAAGGCGCCACAAAGGGTCCGCAGCGCCGTACATTACATATACAGAAAACAGAACCAAGACACAACATGATACACAAATATATACAAACACAGGTGACAGGGTAAAGCAAATCAGATTATATCTGACAGATAGTGAAAGGGATGGTAGAAATATGCAAGAAGAAGGCCGGAGCTTAAGAAAACAGGGAAAACAGGGCTAGCGAAGCAGGCCAAGAGGTACAGAGGGTGAAGGAACAGTAGAAGGAGCACACAAGGAAAGAGGGCCCTGCTCATGAGAGCTTGTAAAGTAAGTTAGGAGGACTGATAGACTTGAATAAAGAAATGAGTCTTAAGGGCACGCTTGAAGCCTTTGAGAGTAGATGCTAACCTGATGGAACGTGGAAGATTGTTCCACAGCAGGGGAGCAGCCCGGGCAAAGTCCTGAAGACGAGAGTGAGAGGAGGTGATCATTGAAGTAGTGAGGCGGCGGTCAGAGGAAGAGTGGAGGGGCGGGTAGGAGTGTAGGTAGAGATGAGATTGGAGATGTAGGGATCCACTAATATCTTATTGGTATTATGGTTATGAATGATTCTATTATTATATGAATCTCATTACTGCAAAATTAATAAAGTATATTGATAACTATGAGTCTTTTAGTTAATTCCGGACCTTATTGATACAGAGACATAATGGCCTCTATTATGTCAATTTGAATAGAGGATCTAAATTGCACGGGGTCACTGAATATGGATACATATAGCAATCAATTATCCTTAATATACTATCTTCTCACTACAATCTTGTTTCAGAAAGGTATGCTGTGAAGCCAATATCACATCCTTATTATTAATGAATACTCAATCCCCCTTTGTGGCCTTCATCATTAAAAGTAACCTGAAATTAATTTATTCACTTTTCTCTATTAGTGTCAGATAAAAAAATGTTACTGAGCCTTCTTCTTTTACGGTCACTCGTGAGCAAGTAATTTGGAGTCCAAAAGTGGTGCACAAGTACTGTTACGTGTGAAAGCCGAGCTACAAGAAAACAGTAAGGCATTAGAGAAAAATGTATGCTCAGAATCAGAAATGACACCAATCCCTGAGTCCATCCACGAGTGGTATGTGTAATCATTACCATTCTGATAGTGTACCCATAAAGAAGGGCCCTTTCAGCATTTCTGCTGATGTGTGCCTGAACAGCCCGAGTGTAGCCGGTAATACACTAAGTGAGGATAATGTTTTGGAATTAGAAGAGGATGAGGGGGAGATTTGGGTAGCCGACGAGGGCGCTGATGAGGATGCGGTTGATTGTGTAAGTCCTGCACCAGTGGGCGCAGTGTGGAACCAGTGGCAACAGTTCTGGCATGTGAGGATCTGGCACCAATTTGCACTTTCCAAACACAAGCAGGGAGGACGAAGGTGGCAGACCACAACAGTTTGACATCTGGGCTGGTTTGAAAGATTTGACAAAAAAATGCGTGACCTTGCCTATAACTCCAACTTATCCTACTATTAACATGCAAAGGATGGTGGAGGGTATAGCAGGGATTAAACTGTATTTTTCCTAATTTGCACTAATAAGGTTTGGGTGTAATATACATCCAAAGACGAGTGCTCAATTGCTAAGAGTCATTGATGAAGAGGAAGACAAGCAGGCTTGTCTGTAGAATTTGCAGGCAAATTCTACTGCGTTATATAGATAACACCCAAAGAGAAAAGCTCCATTGCTCCATTGCTAATTATAGTTGCTGAAATAGAAATAATATGGCTGACAGTCTTGGTCTAAATCTGCAGTTACATTTTATTGTACCATAGCTCACTTAGAAATAGGTGAGGTGGCAGGGCTCAGTGCTAATCTTCCTCAAACAAAACTAATTCATCCTCACTGGAATCCACCATCATAGAAGTCTGTGTACTATGATGTAATTGCCGATAATGGCCTACCAAAAGGAATTAGTAGTTCATTTTAGGCCAGAGCTGTCACGATTTTTGGCCAATTCTTTTACAGGAAAGCAAATATCAAAGTGTTGTGTGGACTCATCTGTATCACCACTGGGTGTCTTGGGAAAGCAAATTTTTTTCCAACAAGCAGTTGCCAGATAAACTGAGGTTGATAGCTCTTGGATCCTGGCGAAGCAAATTAAGTATTTAATCTACAATTAAAATATAGTTTGCACATTTACTTTGTTTTATTTCATCCGTTAAATTTCTGTAGCTCCTTCTCAAAATGTATTATTAAGGCAATCACTTGACTCAAGCTAGCCATGTCTGCACTCTCTTCACAGGTGACTACTTCGCTGGACTAAACTACAATACCCTCAAATGCTAGTCTTCTTGCAGCTGCTGCATTCTCCTACATGCTGTTGCAGAAACCAGAAAAGGACTTAAATTTTTCGGGACACAAACAGCATCTCCTGCATGTAATTTTTTAAAAGTTATGAAGCACCAAGTTGATTGTGTGAACAAAAAAGGGAATGTGATGGAATTCTCCCACGCTGTAATGCTTGAACAATATTGGTGTCGTAATCAGAAAATACATATCCTCAGGTGAGTCCAAGCAGGGTTAGCCATGTTTCAATGACATCCCTTACACTTTGTAATAGATTGACAGCTGTATGCCTCTTAGTGAAGCTGCTGACACACAGAGTAGCCTACTTCTGAAAAATATGACGTACTTGGGTACATGCTGCTGCTCTCCCTGCTGGTGAAGGTGAATGACCAACCCAGTGGGCTGTCACAGTCATATAATCTTTAGTTTGCCCAGTTCCACTTGTCCACATATCTGTGATTAAGTGTACAGTGGGTAGAATGGCATTTTGTCACCCAGTAATTACATTTTTAGGAACCTTCTGGTACAGGTGAGTAATAGCTTTTCTAGTAAAATGGTATAGTGCTGACATTTGGTAACAGGGACACAAGACCTCAATTAAATGTCTTAAAGCAACTGTATTAATAGTGGACATTGGACGCAGATCTAATACTAGCATAGTACCCAGGGCATCTGTGATCCGCTTTGCGACTGGGTTACAGATTTCATACTTACCTCCTCTTGCAAAGGATTGTTTAACTGTCAATTGTTGCTTCTGGGGATATTGATGATGAAGGTGTTGGGGGTGTAGATTGCAGGTGCTGGGATGTAGATGAGAGAAGGGAGGTAGATGATGCTGGACTGCTTGTTGTTATTTTTTTCAACCTAAGTTTCTAATTTTCCCAACAGCTTTCCAGGATCTCGCTGAAAAATGACGTAACATGGATGAGGATCCTAGATGGTTAAGGTCCCTACCTCTACTGAGTGTGGCTTTAAAGACGCTACAAATGGCTAGACAATTGTTGCCAGGATTTGTGTAAAAATAGTTTCACACTTAAGAGGTGGATTTTTGGTTTTATGCCCAGGCATGACAATGGCCTTTTTCTTATCACTGGCAAGAACTGCAGCAATTTTTCATTAAAAGTGTATGAAAATCATATTGTGACCTATGAGGTGGTCAAAATTGAATGGAAATGACTGGAAATTTGTGTTACTGAGGTTAATAATAATTTAAGTACAAAATTATACCTAAATTAAGTTATTTTAGCCCAAAAATTATTTTTTTTTTAACAAATTGCAAAACAAAACCAAACCAAACCAAAACCAAAACACGCAAGGGCGGTTTTGCCAAAACCAGAACCAAAACCAAAACAAGAAGGTAATTCAGATCCAAAACCAAAACCAAAACACGTGGGTCAGTGACCATCTCTACTCTAGATTAATAACTGAACAGTTAAATATTTGCATTTATCTCAGTGACATGAGGATTTAGGAAACATAAATACTTTGCTGTCCATGTGCTTGTAACCCTTATTATATCCAGCTTGTGGGTAACATAACAACTTAGAAATCAGCATAATATTTACTTCCTGTGTTACATACAAATGAAACGTGGGACAGAGGTGAAGCGAGTTCTTGAGATTATGTTACGTAATTGGAGTACACAGGAGTACACAGGATAGAAAGGTGAAGCTAGTTTTTGAACTATACTAAAGGTAAAGTGTTCATTTAAGAAAGGAGATATGATGGATAACTATTGATAATATTTGCACCACAAAATGTGTACAGGACTTTACTATACATCACATTAAAATCAATTAGTAGAAAAATAAAGTTGAATAAATAACAATTTAAACAATACTTTAATGTGAAATACATATCAAAAAGAAGTGTCATAAAGCATGGAAAATAAAGATAAATAATATAAATAATAATAATTTCAGCACAGGACTCACACTGCCGACACCTTGCCTGAAATGTATAAACATATAGGGCCTGATTCATTAAGGAAAGGAAAGCAAAATAAGTAACTTTCCACCTTGGCAAAACCATGTTGCAATGTTGGGGTGCAAATAAATATATTATTTTGCACATAAGGAAAATAATGGCTGCTTTTCATAGAGGGCACAAATACTTGCCAGCTTTATTTTTACACTGACATTTAAAGTTAATCTAGGACATGCCCTACCCCAATTATAAATCTATCCCCACATTTTAAATTCACCTCCCCCTCCAATGCAAGGTTTTACCAAGGATCAAAGTTGTTCCTTTTTTTGCTTTACTTTCCTTAATGAATCAGGCCCAATATGGATATGAGTATTACCATAACTTCCAACTGTCCCAATTTAGATGGAACAGTCTCTTTTTGAGGGGTCTGTCCTAATTTCCCAGTAAAAATGGGATTACGGCTGCCTGCAACCTGTTGGTATGAAAGTAGTTGGGTCCTGCACCATAGGGACAGACCCTCTGGTGCATCAATCGGACTATCCACTCCTGAGTGTGACTATCAGGCACCACATTCAGTATCAGAAATACTTTTCCAAAAACAATTTTTAATCCAGGACTAGGGTGTGATGGGCTATTCACTAAATGCTACTATTCTCTATCAGTTTACAAAGAATTGTTGCTAAATCGAAGGTCAGAATATGGGTACAAGAGTTGCGATCCCACCATTTACTACTTTGGAAACATACTTGCTAAAGGCTAACCCTTTAACATTTGTAAGTGGAAATTAAGGCCAAGACACACCTTGACCCACACTAAGCACACCCATATACTAAAAAAATAATTCACATGCCCATTTTCAGCCAGGTTGTACCCATTTCATCCATCAAATATCAATCTGTTGCCAGATGCGTCCCTTTAAATTTTGATTCAAATGAATATTAATGTAACCCCCTGTCAACTTGTGGAGGAAGGGTGATGCATGGGTATGTAGTGCAACTCCTCCCCTGTGTTTTATTCTTTGTCCTGGCTTGCTCCTGGGTGTGAACACAAGTGATCAGAGGATAATCATCATATTCAGGATTTACAGCAATCTCTTTTGAGAGTGGACACAGCTGTTGTTGAGTGGTTGTGCAGTGCAGTAGATTTCACAGTAAATTGGGTGACAGGCCATCTCTATATTGCAAAATAGAAACTCTTTTGTTTACATGTCTACTTGACTCCAGTACAATATTTGGGTTGCAGATAGTAACTTAAATAGGTCCAGCTCCTGCCTACTCCAGCACAGTTCTTAAATAGGTAACCAGAATACCTGTGTACAGGTCTGTCACAGTTAACATGGTGCCTCAGCGCACACCTGTCTATCTCACCAATATTTCATCCACCATCCACCTATCCTCTAGAATTCTCTCAGTCCCACTAACCCATACTGTATGAGGGATGACAACCCACTTGCTTGCTGCCTTATTGATCTAAGCAGGATGCAATTGGATTAATTCACTCTGATGCTGTGTCTCTCTATCATATAGACACATTCTGAGGTAATTTTGCGCTAATTTCTGTCCCATTTCACTCATATTTTCTCAGTCATGATATACTTTGCCCATCATGGCAGCAAGCCATGGACATGCTCGCCAACTGTATGTAGAAATTACAGATTCTTAGGTTTCCTGAGTACCGAACGCACCCAAACTTAGCAGATCCGAGTAATGAGCTGAGCCAGGGGGTTGCACAGTTCTTGACGGTCTCTTATGCAGTTGGGCAGTATCATAGGTAGAAAAGAAAGAAGGGGGTAGCAGTGTTCTTCAATGTCTCCAGTGACATTCAGGAGAGCTCCATTTGTCCATTGCTGGCTGTCATTGCTAAAAAAGAAATAATAGGGAAGGCAGTCTTGGTCTGTTATATAGGTAACACACAAAGAGGAGCGCTCCATGGCTCAATTGCTAATTGTCAATTCTGAAATAGAAATAATAGGGCTGGCAGGCTTGGTATTCTAAATCTAATGTCACATTGTACTGTACCATAGCTCATTCAGAAACAGGAGAGGGGGCAGGGTTCAGTGCTGAAACAGAAATTGTAATAATAGGGCTGTCAGTGTTCTTAAAGTATCCAGTGATATTCTACTGTGCCATAGCTCATACAGAAACAGGAGGGATGCATTGTTCTTGTCACTCTCCAGTCTCAGTCATGATGATACTAATCCCTCTACCTTATCTGCTAAAGCCTATGTTCAAGTGCATAGTGGTTTTAAGTCAGGGAAACAAAATGTAAATAAAAAGCTTGTACCTTTTTAAAGAAAAAAAACACCTCTCTAATAAAGGTGAAAGTTTACTGCAGAAAAACATAAAGTTACCAACATGCAATTCTACCCAAAATATTACAAATCATACCAACATCAGCTAGCTCCCTTTTCTGAGCTAGATCTCAGCACCTGCAATCCACACTGTCATCATATTTACTAGAGATGGGCGGGCTCGGTTCCCCGAGAACCAAACCCACCCGAACTTTGCCTATCCGAGTACCGAGCCGAGCAGGCTCGATACTCTCCCGCCCGCTCGGATTCCAAATCGAGGCCGAACGTCATCATGACGTCATCGGATCTTGGAGCTCGGTTCTCGCGATATTTCAAAATTATAAATACACGCCTCCACAGCAATCCATCACCATTTCACAGAGGGAGAGAGCAGGGTGTAGTCACAGGCTGATTAGAGCAGGGACAGAGAATACAATTCTGATTACAATTCTGATAACAATTGATAGGGAAGATAGAAGGATAGAGGAGTCTTTTTTTTCAATATTTGGCACTACAAGTGCTTTGGGGTGTCCCCCATTCTTTTGCATTAATATTTCTGGCTGTCAAAAGTCCTGTTTGTCAGCAGTCTCAAAGTATAATATTTATCACTCCCAAGTGCTTTTGGGGTGTCCCCAATTCATTTGCATTAATATTTCTGGCTGTCAAAATTCCTGTTTGGCAGCAGTGTGAAAATTTATTTTTAGCACTCCCAAGTGCTTTTGGGGTGTCCCTGATTTTTTTGCATTAATATTTCTGGCTGTCAAAAGTGGTTTTTTTCAGCAGCCTAAAAATATAATATTTAGCACTCCCAAGTGCTTTTGGGGTGTCCCCCATTCTTTTGCATTAATATTTCTGGCTGTCAAAAGTCCTGTGTGGCAGCAGTGTGAAAATTAATTTTTAGCACTCCCAAGTGCTTTTGGGGTGTCCCCCATTTTTTTGCATTAATATTTCTGGCTGTCAAAAGTCCTGTTTGTCAGCAGTCTGAAAAATATTCTTTAGCACTCCCAAGTGCTTTTGAGGTGTCCCCCATTCTTTTGCATTAATTTTTGTGGCTGTCAAAAGTCATATTTGTCAGCAGTATCTAAAACAATTTGTAGCACTACAAGTGCGTTGGGCTCATAATGGATTCTAAGCAGTACACATATGAGCAGAATCAGCAAGGTTCTGTCACCAGTCCTGATGGTAGTGTTCACAGTATGTCATCTGGGAAAGGCGATGTCAAACTACACAGTCTTTTGAAATCAGTCAAAAAAACACACACCAAAATTTTTTTTACCGTGTTGAAGCGCAAATGAAGTGTAACTGAGGAAAAGTTAAGTGCCGATAATTTTTTTTTTGCCAACATGCCATTCTATACATGCAGTGGCAAAGAGAGAATGAGGCCTTCACCTTTGTCTATTAGTGGCATATCCAAAAATGTTACCGAGCCTACAAGTGGTGCACAACTACTGTTACGCGTCAAAGCCAAGCTGCAAGATAACAGTAAGGCATTAGAGGAAAATGTTTGCTCTGAATCACAAATGACACCAATCCCTGTGGAGAGTCCATCCAACAGTGGGATGTCTAATCGTGAGCATTCTGTTAGTGTACCCATAAAGAGGGACCCTTTCAGCAGTTCTGCTGATGTGTGCCTGAACAGCCCGAGTGTAGCCGGTGATACCCAAATTGAGGATGCAACTTTGGAAATATAAGAGGAAGAGGGGGGTTTATGTGTAGGTGACGAGGGCGCTAATGAGGATGTTGATGATGATGAGTTTGTTTGTGTCAGTCCTGCACCAGTGGCAGCAGTTCTGGCACGTGACAAGAAAAGGCCATTGTCATGCCAGGCCATAAAACCAAAAAATCCACTTCTTATGTGTGGAATTATTTCTACCCCAATCCAGACAACAACTGTATAGCCATTTGCAGTGTATATCAAGCCACAGTCAGTCGAGGGAGGGACCTTAACCATCTTGGAACATCGTCTATGTTACGCCATTTGACGCAAGTTAATGGCAAACTGTTGGGAATAGCTGAAAGTTCTTCCAAAAAACTTACAAGTAACTCCATCATCAGCTAGGACCCTCCGCTCACCGACATCCCGTCTGCTACAAAATACACTACACCATCCTCATCAATATCCTCAGTAGCGCTCGGAGTTAGCCCCGGCATCCCACTTAAGGCTGGATGACTCCTGCACTATTATTGATTCCTCTGAAGAAAGCGTTAGTCCCACTGCGGCTGCCCAGAGGATGGCCAAGAAAAAGAGCAGTCCTACATTTCAACAATTAACTGTGAAACAATCATTTGCTAATGGAAGCAAATATGACAGCTGTCACCCAGTCGCCAAGTGAAACACAGACGCCATGGCTTTCATGTTAGTGATAGATCTGCGTCCAATATCCACAATTAATGCAGCTGGTTTTTCACAGTTAATTGAGGTTTTGTGTCCGCGTTACAGAATTCCATCTCGACACCATTTTTCCTGTAAAGCTATTCCACTACTATACCAAAAAGCGTGTACAAATGTAGAGATTGCGCTGAAAAATGTCATTCTGCCCACTGTCCACTTAACCACAGATATGTGGACAAGTGGAAGTGACCAAACCAAAGACTATATGACTGTGACAGCCCACTGGGTTGGTCATTCACCTTCACCAGCAGGAACAGCAGCAGCATGTACACCACTACGTAACATTTGTCACAGGCAGGCCACTCTTTGTATCACCGGCTTCACTAACAGGCATACAGCTGACAATTTGTTATGCAAACTAAGAAATGTGATTGATACATGGCTTATACCACTTGGACTCTACCCAGGATATGTCATTTTTGATAATGCCAACAATATAGTGCAATCATTACAGCTGGGTGATTTCCATCACATTCCCTGTTTTGCTCACACCATCAACTTGGTGGTGCAGAGCTTCCTAGGAAATAACCATGAGGTGCAGGAGATGCTTTCGGTGGCCCGTAAGATTTCAGGCCATTTCAGGCATTCGGCCACAGCATGTAGGAGATTGCAGCAGCTCCAAGAGCAGTTTAACCCTGCCACAAACTTAAGCAGGAGGTGGTAACTAGGTGGAATTCCACCCTGTACATGTTGCAGAGGATGGAGGAACAGTGCAAAGTGATCCAAGCGTATTGCACAAGCCATGACATTGGGAAAGGAGGGGGGATGTATTTCAGTTTTGCACAGTGGGGAATCCTTTCAGTGCTGTGCAAGGTGCTGAAACCATTTGAAGTTGTGACGTGTGAAGTGAGTGCAGATTCTGCTAGTTTGAGCCAAGTCATTCCTTTAATTAGACTATTGTAAAAGCAGCTTGAGAAACTGAAGGAGATAAAAGCAAGCAATTCCGCAAAGTATGTTGGCCTTGTCTATCAAGTACTAAATTCGCTTCACAATGATCCTCGAGTTATTAAGATCTTGAGCTCGGATCAGTACGTTTTGGCCACTGTGCTTGATCCAAGGTTTAAGACCTACATTGAGTCTTTGCTTCAAAATGAACGAGATGTGAACTTTTGCAAGGAGCTATTGCTCAGCATGTTGTCCGCTGAACTGGGCCTTGGCTTGACAACGTGTCCTCCTTCAGTTTCTCAAGCAGCTGCTGCTCGTAAAAAATTGAATTTTCCTAAAAAAAGCAGGGAGGACGCAGAGGGCAGACCAGAACAGTTTAACATCTGGGCTGGTTTGAAGGATTTTTCCAAAAAATGTGTGGCCTTGCCCATAACTCCATCAAATATGAGTATTAACATGCAAAGGATGGTGGAGGATTACTTTCAAGAGGTAATTGATATGGAAATGTCAGACAGTCCCTTTCCTTACTGGGAAGAAAAGCAGGCCATTTGGAAACCCATGTACAAACTTGCTTTGTAATACTTAAGCTGCCCACCCTCCAGTGTGTACTCTGAACGAGTGTTCAGCACAGCAGGGAACTTAGTCAGTCATCGCCGTAGAAAGTTACTTCCCAAAAATGTGGAGAAAATTATGTTTATAAAAATGAACTAAATCTTCCACGAGGAAGGCCTTCACCATCCAAGACATCCAAGCACTGACTGTTCTCTTATGGCGGATTCAAGCGGCGATGAATTGATAGTCTGTGATGATGACGTACACACCGATGAGAGTGAGGATGAAGCTGAAGATGATGACGATAACATCTTTTTAAAACTTTCTATGTAAGTGTAGGGTGCAATCTACCCCCAAAGAGGAAAGGGACTTGGAGCATTTCCATATCACGTACCGTCTCGAAAGGCTGCTGTTTGGGCAATTTCTCCTTAAGGGTAGGGTGTCATACACCGAGTGACCCCAAACTGTCTTTGTCCATTTCTCTTAATATTGTACAGTCTATAACAGCTGAATTTTTTGGTATTTTATACAAGTGGAGGGGGCCTAGAGAGACAGAAACCAAACTGGCTTTCTCCATTTCAATTAATACTGTACAGTCTATAACGGCTGAATTTTTTGGTATTTTCTACAAATGTAGGGGGGCCTATAGAGACAGAAACCAAACTGCCTTTGTCCATTTCTATTAATATTGTACAGTCTATAACGGCTGAATTTTTTTGTATTTTCAACTACTGGAGGGGGACCAAGAGAGACAGAAACCAAACTGGCTTTGTCCATTTCTTTACATATTTAAGTATAAGTGTATGGTGTAATATACATCCAAAGACGATGGCTGCATTGCCAATATTCATAGATGGAGAGGAAGATAATCTGGTTTGTGTGTAGAATTAATGAAGGCCTACCAGGAATGAAACTGTTTTTTGGATAATTTATTAGCTTTACAATTACATTACTTATCCAAGAAACAGGTGGAGCACTAAATTTGGTTATTTTAGGCCCCAAAACATTGATTTTAAATCAAAATAGCAAAACAAAACCAAACAAAACCAAAACCAAAACCAAAACACGCAATGGTGGATTTGCAAAACCAAAACCAAAACACGAAGGTAATCTAGATCCAAAACCAAAACCAAAACACGGGGGTCAGTGAGCATCTCTAATATTTACCCTCATCGGTGTGTACATCATCCTCAAACAATACAAATTTATCCCCGCTGGAATCCATCACAGAAGTATGTGTACTTTGATGTAAATGCCGGTAATGGCATTTCTCATGGAATTTGTAGTTCATTTTATGGAAGAGCTGTCACGATTTTTGGGCAATTATTTTAGACCAGACTAAATGTCAATATGTTGTGCAGACTCATCTGCATCACCACTGGGTGTTTTGGGAAAGCTAAGTTTTTTCTAGTAGCTATATGCAGAGAAACTGAAGAAGGAGACATTATTATGTCATGTACCACTTGAGCTTTCAGCTTGCTGACCAGGAGCTCATTGCATCTCTTGAGATCTAGGTCAATTGGAAAGAAAGAGAAGACATAGCTCTCAAACCTAGGATCAAGCACAGTTGCCAAAATGTAATGATCCGATTTCAAGAAGCGAATAAAGTACTTTATCTACAAGTCCAACATAATTAGTGGAATTGCTTTGTTTCATTTCCTCCTACAATTTCTTTTGCTGCTTTTCAAAAAGTCGAATTAGGGGAATCACTTAACTCAAGCTAACAGTGTCTGCACTCTCTTCACAGGTGACTACTTTGAGTGGTTTTATCACCTTGCAGAACACGGAAAGTATTCTCCACTTGTACTAGACTAAAGTACATTCCCCCTAAATTATATTCTTCTTGCAGCTGCTGCATTCTCCTAAATGCTGGTGCAGAATGCCGAAAATGACCCCAAATATTTCGGGACATAGAAAGCATCTCCTGCATGTCATTGTCATTTTTTTAAAATTTCTGTAACACCAAGTTGATTGTGTGAGCAAAACAAGGAATGTGATGGAATTCCCCCCGCTGTAATGCTCTAACAATATTAGTGGCGTTATCAGAAATCAAATATCCTCAGGAGAGTCCAAGCAAAAAATAATAACCATTACTCTCTTTTAATTCTCCCGGATCTTTCTGCTGCATTTGACACTGTTCATCACTCTCTCATCATACAAACGTTACAATCCCTAGGTCTTGAAGGCACTGTCCTATCCTGGTTCTCATCCTACCTATCTAATCTCTCTTTCATTGTTAATTTCTCTTGATCCACCTCTGCTCCGCTTCCTTTATCAGTTGGAGTACCGCAAGGCTCAGTCCTAGGTCCTCTGCTATTCTCTATCTACACCACTTCTCTTGGAAAACTAATAAGCTCCTTTGGATTTTTAGTATCATCTCTATGCGGTTGATACACAAAGTTATCTATCCTCTCCTGATCTTTTACCATCTGTGTTGTCTCGCATTACTGACTGTCTTTCTGCCATTTCATCTTGGATGTCTTCTCGCCAACTCAAACTTAATCTTTCAAAAACTGAATTAATAATATTCCTACCCAAAAACAGAAGCTTCCTGCCTGACATTTCAATTTCTGTTGATAACATGACCATAAATCCCACCCCACAAGCTCGTTGCCTAGGTGTAATCCTTGATTCACAACTGTCATTTATTCCCCACATAAACTCTATATCTAAATCATGTTACATACACCTAAAGAATATTTCCAGAATACGAACATATCTGACACAAGACACTGCAAAAACATTAATTCATGCACTCATCATCTCCCGCATCGACTATTGCAATTCCCTCCTTACTGGTCTTCCCAAAGTCAGACTTGAACCCCTACAATCCATTTTGCATGCAGCAGCTAGATTGATTTTCCTTACTAACCGTTTTTCCTCTGCTGAGCCACTCTGTCAGTCTCTACATTGGCTGCCTGTATTTCAACGAATCCAATATAAAATTCTTCTACTGACATACAAGGCCATCAACAAAATTGCACCGACATACATTTCCTCACTGGTCTCGAAATATCTCCCACTTGACACCTCCGTTCCGTACAAGATCTACGTCTCTCCTCCACTGTCATCACATTCTCCCATTCTCGGTTACAGGATTTTTTCCGTGCTGCACCCACATTGTGGGATTCCCTCCCTCGCACAGTAAGACTTTCCTCTAGTCTTCAAACCTTCAAGCGTTCACTGAAAACCCACCTCTTCAGACAAGGTTATGATAATCCTCAACCACCATCTTAATCTCCCTAGATTACCCTATTTCCATCCTCTACACAGCGCAAGACAACAACCCTCTGACCAACATTGTAACACACACAGCCCACTCAATAATTTTACCTTTGCTTTCTAGCTGGTCCATTGTGCAATATGATGTAGCACATGCCCTTGTGTTTCTAACTTTCATTGTCCTAGATTGTAAGCTTGCGAGCAGGGTTCTCTTACCTCTCTGTCTGTATGTATTACCCAGTATTGTTTTATTAATGTTTGTTCCCAAATGTAAAGCGCTACAGAATTTGCTGGCGCTATATAAATAAATGTTGATGATGATGATGATGATGATAAGCCATGTTGCAATAACATCCCTTAGTTTTTCAAACAGGTTGTCAGCGGTATTACCTCTGACCTGTGCATTGTCTCGTCTCTGATAACCACCTCTCACTCCCGCTTTCAAGAATTCCCCATTCCTACACCCTGAAGGCCACGATTACACATTTTGCTCTCCTCCGTATGGCATTTATTCTAGAATAGACTTTATCTTTCTCAGTCACACACATTTGCAGCTCTTATAAGGGGCAGAGGTAAGCTCGGTAACTTGGTCTGATCAGGCTCCCATTTTTGCCACAATTCAATTTCCTCACCCTTTCTTCATACAGTGGTCCGGGAGACTTAACAAATGTTTATTGCAAGATAACTACTGTGAATCAAAATTGGAGTCCTCCACTGAGGAATATGAGATGCCAATGACACCTCTGACATCTCTAAAATCTGTTTATCAAGAGATCACACGCGTGTGTGATTAAGGGTAAATGCTCTCATCTAGGGGCTTTCTTGAAAAAGTAGAGAGGCACACAGATGCACTCCTACACAAAATTAAACAAAGAAATCAAAAGATTTATCTAATTGGAGAGTTCTATGTGAAATTGGTGGATGCGAGACTGGCATTGAATACTCTAATGAATGATAAAATAAAATAATTTATCTCAAATGCCACAATTGCTTCTTTCAATGGGTTACCAAACCAGGTATAATGCTTGCTCAAAGTACCTCGTATGTCCAATCTTATAAGGATAATAAAATCAACATGCATTTTGAAATAATGGAAATAGCATCCGCAGGGGGAGATAGACAGCTATTTGCGGTAAATTGCTTTCCCAAAGGTCTCCATTGCAGATAGAGAATTTATAATACAGACATTTACACCTCAAAAACTGGTGCAAGCTATCTCCTCTTCTCCCTCTGGCAAAAGTACAGGACCAGATGTTTTTACTACAAGTGACAGCAAGCACTGGTGCTCATGTGCATGCTGCCAGTTGTAGTGCCACAACTATGTACTTTAAATGGTGTGACCATCTGGAAATATTAAGCGTTGCCACGTCAGAAAAATATAATTATTGCCCCACTGGTAATGAAATGGTAAGCCACTAGAATATGATGATTTTATTTTTCTGTTAAATTTCGGGCGAGTTTCAGTTTCTGTTGAATCTCCAGCGAGTTTGACTAAATCACCAGCAGGATATCTGTTTTAAACTCGACACAAATCGTCAGAGATTGGGTTTTCAAATGTCAAAATCACAGGTTAATACATATGGTGACTTTGCACATAAAATCTTTAGAGCTCTTGAGCGATTTGCAGCAATTTGAAATCGCTGAAAAAAAATCGCAGCTTGATATATGTGTTACACATGTAACTTTTGCATAAGTTTTCCTCAAAATGCGTTTCTCTGCAAGTTTCAAAATATGTTTCATTAAAAGTATAAAATCAGACACGATCTCTTAGAGTTCAGAGTTGGTACGACACTAAAGTAATTTTGTTAATTGGAAATAATTGTGTGTCCTTCAACACAGCAAAACCCCCTTCTCCCCAGAGATACACCCACTCTCTATTTAGCAAGGAATGGTCTTACTCTGCCCAGCTGCAAATGCTGACATCTACAAACCAATGTACAAAATGTACATGGAGCACAAAACACATAGGACAGTTCTAAAGACAATTTAATATGGAGCACATAGAAGGACAGATCTAAATATAGGTTAAGGTAACATTTCCATGCCTTCTCTTTTATAGAATCATTAGTTAATATGATAAATATCCATTCATCATGCTAAAATTTTGCATTGATAATTAAGCTCAAATGTTCTGATAGTTATTTTATTGTTTATTTGGCATTTTGCCTTTTTGTCAAGCATATTACAGTCCAAATATAATTAAATTATTTAACTCTATGACATAAAGATAGACAACACAATAATACCGCTCTGTCCAGGAGCTTGTAACCTCTATTATATCCAGCTTGTGGGTCATATAAAAACTAAGAAGTCAGCATAATATCTACTCTCTGTGTTACAGACAAGACAACCTTTGAACCATGGTGACTCTGGCTCTGGAGTGAATGTTATGAAACTGTTATAGATAAGGTAAAGGTGAAGTGAGTTTTCTAACTAGAAATATCGAAAAAGCAAAAGAGGAAAAACATGTTTTAATCGGTCACTCTGTGATTTGTGTTATTTCACATTTGTATCAAAAAATTCTCTTTATTAAATCAATTAAAATTAATATGAATTGAGTGTTCCCAATGTTGTCCTGAGTATTACTGGTAGCGAAATAATAAAAACAAAGTGGTGAAAACAATAGACGTGGTTAAAAGATTGTCATAGAATGGCGGCTACGCTGCCAGGTCTCATTATGTATATATCTGAACAGGATATTGATTTATATTTACACCAATGTGTTACTTATTAGTATCAATCTATTAAAGTCCTTATTCTGTGATCATCATTATTTCTCAAATAACGATGTATTATTCACCAAAATTAGTCTTGTGTCAATTCTTTAATCATTACACTACTTATATTAGGAGAATGCCAAAATGAATTCCCCATAAATATATTGGCTTAAGGAACATACTTCTAAGAAATGTAAATGTATAGGACCTGACTAATATCTTATCATTACACTGATATCTTAACAACCTATGGTGAACAGATTCCCACTTAGGCAGATAGCAATGGTTGTATTACAGAGGGTACTAATACTGACTGACATTCCATAAGAGGGTATAGGAGCCAAATCGATTCAGCTTCTGCTATGTGTATTAGAGATAGCTTGCATGCAATAATGACAGGCTCTCTATCTAGCTTAGCTAGCTGGCAGTGAAGGCAGTGTGAAGCTATCGGTACAAGGCATCGGACCCTTTGAAAAGATTTTATCCTCTATGTATTAGTAGTCAGTCCCCGATATTGTTAATCAGAATTTTATTGATGAAAACAGCATAAGGCTATCTTATTCAGAGACATCATATGAATAAGATAGCCTTATGCTGTTTTCAATAATAACATTCTGATTAACAATATGGGGGACTGACTACTAATATATAGAGGAGAATAAAATCTATTTAAAGGGTCCGAGGCCTTGTAACAATAGCTTCACACTGCCTTCACTGCCAGCTAGCTAAGCTAGATAGAGAGCCTGTCATTATTGCATACAAGCTATCTCTAATACAAATAGCATTTGCTGAATATATTTGGCTCCTATACCCTCTTAGTAAATCTCAGTCAGTATTAATACCCTCTGTATTACCATCATTGATATTTGCCTAGGTCGGAATCCGTTCACCATGTATTCTGACAAGAGAGGCCCTAAAGTTGAATGCACTGAAGTGCATTAAGTTTATGTGCGTTTACAATGCACTTACCTATTAAGGGTTAAAATCTTAGTAAATTTCCTGGTATCAGCCAATAGAATAGAATCCATAGAGTTTTCCACACTTGCACATTCCACACTAGCTCATTCTGCCTCTTTTGCCGCACAACATTCGTTGGCGCTGTAACACAAAAAAATCCTCAGTATCGTCATGGCAATGTCAGGTGCTCGCCAATGCCCAGCTTTTGTCCTCGGGCATGGAGCCAGCAGCTTCACTGCTCAGCTCTCAGGGCTGCATTGGTGTTCCTTCTTGGTGTGAGAGGAGGAGGTGGGATTCCCATTCCTTTACTCTGCTTGTGCATGGCTCATTTAGCAGTGTGCACAGGCAACAGATTCCCTTCCTGTGCCAATCAGTGTCCTCATTATGAACCAGAGGTTGGGGGACACTCCCCATGCTGCATGCAAGTTCCCAGGCAAAGAGGGCCATTTCCACCTCCTGACTTCTTCCTACCCCCATCCCTACTTTTCTCTCTGCCACATCATGTACCACTTACCTGTGCAATTCCCCCCATACCCAACATCTCCTGCTGCTTCAACACCTGGGCAAGGGGGGTATCTCAAACACCCACACTGCTTCCTTAGCAGCTTCCATTCTCACTACCCTCTCTCCCACATCATGTACTCCTCACCTGTGCAACCCATTTCTAACCTCTCCCAGCCATCTCCCTCTGCTGCTCTAAAAACACAGGTAGGAGACATCCTCACTCATCATCATCATTTATTTATATAGCGCCACTAATTCCGCAGCGCTGTACAGAGAACTCACTCACATCAGTCCCTGCCCATTGAGGCGTAAAGTATATATTCCCTAACACACACAGAGGGGTAAATGTATCATGCCCTGTTTTTTTCATCTCGTGGGAGATCGGCATCTTCACAGCTTAAATTTAAAGGGGCAATGGCTTGTAAAGGCAAGTTTACAGTGGCATGCATTTCTAGGCATTAGCATGTTTCCCACTTTAGTACAGCAGATTTCACTGAGTAAAGCAGATTTTCAGGTCAATGCACCAGAGCTTCACAGCAGGTCTCGTGGAGCAATAGCCAAGGAATAACACCTCTCAGCACAACATACGGGAGCAAGGGGACCCTCTGAAAGTGGATCAGATGACATGTGCCTCCGATGAGTATGACGCTCACACTGCATTTTCTGTACACCAAAGATGACAGGTCATGATAGTACAGTGACGACTGTTCTGACTGACCAGGGTCCACATAATCTAGAGAGGCTATTACATGCTCACCTATCTTGGCAGGAAAACAGCAAACCTATTTGAAAATACAGTCACACAGTTTGAAGCGCAGTGGGGTGACATGGCTAAGTAGGCTATGACATTTTTGACAAATGGGTATCTCGGTAGAGGCTTTTAAGTCATGCCCCATTTGTCTTGCAGGCTTTTAAGTTTTGCAGTGGCCTACATAGACAATGGGCTAATGACATGCTAGAACATGCTTTGTTCTCTTTCTATGAGAAGCAACAATTTGACTATGAGGAGGATTTAGTATAGCATCCATATGATGACCGCTTTTTAGTTAAGTGCAGTGGCCAATCCGGCTTACCGCTGAGTTTTACGGATGTGGAAATCTGTTGGCCATGATGAGACTAGGTGGAGTCACTGCACTGGAACGGCATTTTCCACACAGTCAAAATTGGGTCTGCACCTTAAATACATACTATAACTATATACCTCCATGCAATCATCACCAAAGGGATTGGTTTTCTAATAAATATTTCATATGCAGGCAATTATGTTTTTATTATTTAATCTATTGCCATTTAATATGAATTTTCCTTTATGCATATTTCATCATAACGCCTACATTAAAAGGCTATATCCAGACAAGCTTATATATAAATTTAAACATCATTCTATTAAAGGAATGGAAATCATGGGGAGTAATTGATACCAGAGGCAGGTACTTCTATAGCCTGTGCGTAATTATCAAATTATCTGATGATTGGCTGAAACAAGTATATTTTTCCCGCTCTGCAAGCATTCAGTTTGTCTTGACACTGCATACAGCAATGACATGAGAGACACCGCATACTTTGAGGATCTTGTGTCCTCATCTAGAATACTGTTTTCAATTGTGGATGCCATATCTCCAGAAGGATATAAATACATTACAGACTGTACAAAGAAGGGCAACTAAAATGATACATGGTCTACATCACAAACCTTACCTGGAAAGACTAAAAGATCTTAATATGTATGGTTTGGGGCAGAGAAGGGAAAGGGGGGACATGATAGAAACTTTCAAATATACCAAAGGTTTTAACAAGGTACAGGAGGGAAACATTCTTCAAAGGACGAGAAATATTAGAACACAGGGACATGCACTGACACTGGATGGAAGTAGTTTCAGAGGAAATGTGAGGAGAAACTACTTCACAGATAGGGTAGTGAATAAGAGGAGGTAGAGGCTAATGCAGTAGAGCAATTTAAACATGCTTGGGATAAACATAAGGATAACCTTACAAAGAATAAAGTATAAAACAGGGTTTTAGATTACCATAGGTTAAAAATGGGCAGACTAAATGGGGCAAATGGTTCTTATTTGTTGTCAAATTCTTTGTCCCTATATTTTTCCATTTATGTGTCCAGTTGAATAGAACACTAATTTATGTATCACAATTGACTAAAATGATGTATTGTTAACGTAGGTTTACGATGCAGATTCGGCCCTCCAGGAATAGTGAGGACCTACTCTTGCATCAATTGGGGATCCAATCACCATGTCAGACAACTCATCTATTGTATACAGTTATCATTGAATGTGGATTCCTTGATGAAGTTAAACAATTTTAATGCAGTATTGTTCTATGGCACGGTGTGCGAGGGATGGCTAGTTTATCATAACTGCCTGCCACTCAGTGACTCGCCAATTACAGAGTATACCTAGTCTACGAAGCAGAGACTAATCTGGGTATTATTATTAGTAGACTAAAATTTATCATTAACTCTGTAAGCAAGTGAGCATAAGTCTCCCTTATTGAGCTCTACAAAATGTTCGCTGTTGGCCCAGTCCAATTTTAACTAATTTATCCAAGATTAAATGTGTGAAACCCAATTGAAGGACTCACAGTTTAAATGATTTTGTGATTCCAGAGCATAACTATCTGTTGTTTTTTAAATACATACAAATAAATTTACAGATGTGCACATGCTGCCAATGCTAATAAGGGTGGTTTGTAATTCAATTATGTATTGGGCATCCAGGCACCATGTGGCCCATGAGTGGTTGTCCTTTTCTAACCTCAGTGAAATACGTTGGTTGTCTAAGAGGGCTTTGTACTGTCCGGATCTTATGGCCATGTTGGTATCAGCAGTTTTGAATCGCGGCCCTCCTGACATAATTATTGCACATCTTGGAGGGAACGATTTGGGTAAACGCAAATCCTTAGAGCTTTAGGGGTATATTTACTAATCAGCGGGTTTGAAAAAGTGGAGATGTTGCCTATAGCAACCAATCATATTCTAGCTATCATTTGTTTAGTGCATTCTACAAAATGAAAGCTAGAATCTGATTGGTTGCTATAGGCAACATCTCCACTTCTTCAAACCTGCCGTTTAGTAAATCTAGCCCTTAGAGTTGATTTTTAAAATCAGGGAGGATTTTAGGGCGATAAAGAATGGATGAATAGCACTTAACTTGCACTGTTCCTATGTCATCCCCAGGATCTGATGGAGAGGTAGTACTCCGTTCCCCATTATAAGGAGTCTACTGAAAAAACTTAATAGAGCCACTGGCTGTGACATAAGGGCACTTGTGGGGTTTACTAATTTAACATCCCTTGATTACGGTGGACCAGACTCAATAGTTCCTTTTGTATGGTGGACAACTTGACCTATTTTTTGTGAGCACATCATTGTGAGTTTAGAGGGGGTATAGTTTCTCTGATGCCAGATTAAGTGCCGGCCATTCAGTAACGGATAATATCCTTGGTTTAGTGAGTTCTGGGCAATGTGTCCATCCACTCATTTGGTTTAGTATTAGTCTGTTTAGCTGAACTTGCATTTTGCTTTCTCTGCTACCTTTTAAATTTTGATTAAAGCTGAGACATTGTTTGCTGAATCTATATTGGTGTCTGTAATAACAGTAATAACAGTAATAACTTAATGTGTTACAAAGAGTTTTATTGTGCAGTGGAAAGAAACATTATCATTAAGCAGTTAAATCATTTAGAGAAAGGCAGAGTTTAGCAGATACAGTGCGTTATCTGATGGAATAGAAGGGGGAGGGACAAGTCAAATGAGTTCTGGAGCTGATTGATGTAACTTCCACAAACAAAGAAAAGGTGAGTTAGCAGTAAGGTAATGTGAGGTCTTTCGGTAGAGTAAAGGTGAAGTGTAGTGTATATGTTCTTATTTTTATGGTGTCAAAGATTGCATGCAGTTCTCTCCAGTTATGATACAAACGAGTATTAAAAAAATAGAAAGTCTATTAGACCAAAAAGCCCATATAAGTAATGTTCTCTAAAGTGGTGGAATATATTTTTAATACACAAAATTTAAAAGGCAATTTACATGCCACATGTATACCTTTACCATCATCATCATCACCATTTATTTATATAGCGCCACTGATTCTGCAGCGCTGTACAGAGAACTTATTCACATCAATCCCTGCCCCATTGGAGCTTTTCAGTCTAAATTCTCTAACATACATGCACAGGGAGAGAGAGACTAGGGTCAATTTTGATAGCAGCCAATTAATCTACTAGTATGATTTTGGAGTGTGGGAGGAAACCCCCAAAAAAACAGGGAGAACATATAAACTCCACATAGATAAGGCCATGGTCAGGAATTTAACTCATGACCCCAGCGCTGTGAGGCAGAAGTGCTAACCACTTAGCCACCATGCTGTCCACTTTTAAATGGTAAAAAAGTTTTCATTCCTTCACAGCCACTGCACTTAGTTCTGCTTCCATTGTATTGTAACCCACTTGATGGAAGATTAATATTTTAGTTTCTCTCCTCTGATCGCAGGTACACACTTTGGGCCTGTAGATAACAGGTAGGAACTTCTTCCCTGGAATTTTCAGCAGCGTATTACACTGGACAATCAGAGGTTAGTATTACATTCAAAGTAATTTGCTGCACCTGGTGTGGATGAAGATAAACTTAACAGATATGGGAACTGTTAATTATGTAAGTAAATGCTTTATATCAACCAAAGAAATACACAGCCAAAATCTGTGGTTGAGAAGTTTCCACCTCAACGTGTGACATGTATAATGTGCAATTTTACATCAGATTACCTCAAATCCAATTTCATTAATGTGGATCTTGGGTCAGTGGATTATAGTGTACACAACATTGGAGCTGCCAGCATCTCTGGCACAAATACATGAACAGTCCAAATGGCCAACACAATTCCTTTGAAGAGCATTTATTCTCTGTATACATAAACTTTCCTCCTTCCATAAACTTTCTTCCCTTCAGAATTGACCAAAAAGAAATGATCTCTGTCTGCTTTGGGCTACATACAGCAATAAGATGTAGCCTGGTGAATTGAATTTTATTTTTTTATTTTAATCTAAGAAAAAGAATAAATCAGTACATGTTGAGGTACAGCACTTATGTGTCAACAGTGATGGGAAGTTCTCACTTGGAGATTAAAGCATTTTGTGTAATAGGATCAGTCTGTATGTATGACATCCTTCCTTCTCATCGCCATGTATAGCAGGGCTCCTCATAGTGGCTGAGAGAGAAGATGCTTGGTAATCCTGTCTGTGTGTATGACATTCACCCTTCTCTATACCTTTTATACCTGTACTCATCATAATAACTGTAGGGAAGGTACATTAGTGTTTATCTCTGTAAGAGAAGGTGCTTGATAATAATCACCTTCTTATTACCTTATATAGCAGGGCTCCTCACAGTGGCTGTAGAGTAGATATATCAAACCTTCTAAAAAGGTAACGTGGAGATGTTGCCCATAGCAACTAGTCTGATTTTAGCTAACATTTTCTAGAATGTATAAGATAAATGTTAGCTAGACCCTAATGTGTAGCTATGGGCAACACCTCCACTTTTCCTTTTTAGAACATTTGATAAATCTACCCATGTATGAGGAAGTGCTCTGTGATCATGTCTATATGTATGGCATTCTCATCCCCATCACCTTATGTAGCATGGCTCCTAACAATGACTGCAGGAGTACAGTACATTAACATAAACTATTCCATATGTGGTATATACATTAGTAGCCTTTGAACCAGGATCTTCAGCAGTAGTGTGTGCAGATGTTTTTACAGTCAGTTCTCTTTACCACTGAGTTACATTAATCAATCAGGTTTTTAATAAAAATCTTAAAATGACAGAATATTGAAACTCACAAATGAAGGATCATTAACTCTGGGGCAAAGTGGACCTACCATCATTTTCTTTTTGACTGATAGGAGTAAGAGTTATTATTGTAAACTTACTTAACCTCTTTATGAATTGCTGAGCTGGTAGGTTGGAAACTATTATGTAACAATAGGTTAACGCTCTCTTGAATGTACAGTATATATATATATTGTGGGAGGGGTAGTAAAGAGAGTAGCAGTTGGAATGTTAGCAGTCCATAAATATCAACACGTGAGGACAAGATAAGGCTTATATATTCTCCCAGGGTTTAAAAGCAATTGATCCTGTACAGAAGGACAGAGGAGGAGAGACCAGACCCGCTCATTGTTTATGTTCTACACTGTACAGTGCTCAAAGTAAGAAACCAAATACTATTTATTTTCATACCATAGCTGACAACTTATTTTCTAGGAAACTATAAAGTAATTGGAGCACATATATTATTAGGTGGTAATATACTCATTTACGTAATACCTATTTGTTTGCTATTGCTGTGTACCTCAAACTTGTCGATCTCTTAAATGGACAGTACTTATATAAAATTTTCTCTCTCGTTCCTGATTCTCCCTCTTACTTTTTCTATCAATTTAGCCCAAATTTTGTAATCCTGAAGTTTAGTGTAAAAAAACTATACATCTGTGTTATCATTCAGATTATATCTGTAAACTTGCCTAATTTCATGTTGTACACAGCCTTTCTTGTAGGCAAACATAAGCTTAAGCATTCCATTGTGTGTACTAGAATATAGTGCAAGCTTGACTTACTCAAATGAGCACTTGTAGCTCGAGATATATATATATATATATATATATATATATATATATATATATATATATATATATATATATATATATATATATTGCTGTAACTTATGGTTATTAGTGAATGTCTGTATATATGTATTCACTTGTCTTTGGTAGCTCTGAAAATTGATTTTATTTGTTCATTTAAAATAACTCCTGATTATTTCTTATTAGCCATTTGAAGGTTGGGTTGTATTATAGTGATTTAGGTCATTAAATATAGAAATATTACATTTGGAGTTATAGCTTAAAGGAAATAACAAGATGATTGTGTTTGTGTGGTTTTAATTCATTAATAACCCCTACTGTAAATTATCAGGATATTAAGAGTCATCAAGGAGTTCTGTGCCCATCTAAAAGTACAAGACGACATGACTAGGGATTTTATCTAGCTCACGGGAATTTGAGCTGAATTAGAATATCCATAATACTATGCAGTAGGTGGTGTGTTATTGTTTATAATACAAAAAGTTTTCCCAATACATATTGAAGCGATAACATCCGAACTTAATGTTTTTTAAAATACATAAACTGGGAATAAACTGATAGATGAGGCGATGAATACTATTGATTTTGGTTGACTTATTGCATAAGTCCATCAAAAAATTGACATTTAATTACTTTTTAATTTGACTTTCACTGAAGTTCTTCTTTGATAGGTTCTATTTTTGATTTAATAAAATGTAATTGCTGATGTGCAGTAAGTGGTATGTACTGTAAACTACTGTGACACAAGATGTGCAATGTGGTTCTAATATGTAGAAAAGCACTGCAGACATGGAGGGCCTGCTCGTCAGTCTGTTGGGGTCCCAAAAGTTTTGAAATGGAAGCCCTACCTCGCACTCTTAATTATTCTTCTTCAGTCCATGCAACCAGGTTGTTGCATGGAATTCATCATCTCCTCCTAACATCCAGTGATATGCTCCATCTTATCCTGTCCTAATTCAATGCTGTAGTATGGAGGTCATCATCTCCATCTAACATTCAGTGCTATGCACTATCCTTTCCTGATGGCCAGAACCATAGCAGGACAGGAATGGTATCTTCATTTACCATGGTTTGTTCTGTATTTTGTTTATAACTAATTTGTTTCCTATATGTTTTATCTTCCCTCTCTAGATTGTACAGAAGACATGATTACCATTGACCCGGTCACAATTCTTCTGTCTGTTGTTATCATCCTATTTTTGGCCAATGTTTTTAACAATGGGAAACAAGGCAACAACAAGAATTTCCCCCCTGGACCAACGCCTTTACCGATCATTGGAAATTTGAACATCATTGATGTGGCAAAACCCCATAATACATTTATAGAGGTAATACTTGTACTTAAGACCACTAAATCATTAATATGCCTTATTTAAGAATGTTACACAATCCTCTTGTCAATAATATTATATTTAGGAGTGCCCCCCACCATTCACTCTAACTAGAAAGGTCCTGGAAAATCGCTCATGTTGCTGCTTAAATCTACACAGAACTCGGGAGATGTGTGACAATAGGCTTTCAAATTGAGCTAAAAAAACCCCCACAAAATACTAACATTGAAACCCTTTAAATTTAAAGGATATGTCCACTGTTTGGTCAATATAAGGCTCAATTACTTACATTTTATCCAGGGGCAAAATATGTACTAAAATACACCACTCAGACATTTACTTTCATTATTTAATTTGAACAAGACAAATATAAGCTAATTGCCCATTTATTCCTGTGTTTGTTTGCAAATTTTGCCACTAAATGCAATGTTAGTAAAGAGTCCTTTGTAAATTTAACTTAAGTAGACCCAAAGTGTATTTTTTGATAAATTTTGAAAATGCCATTTACAAGTAAACTGGGGAGGTTTTCCAAACTAAGGTAGGTGTTAGATACATTTGGTTATATATTGTAACTAATACACTATAGCAAATTAGTAGGTGATAGTGAATGGTGTGAACATACTATAGCTTTTAATTTATCTATTTTTTTGTTTTTTTGCAAGTATGAAACATCACCCTACCTAAACCCTCATCCAGCATTACTATGAGTAATAAGCTAAACAGAGTTTTAATGCCAACAATGTTAGTGACATGTCAATAACATGCGCAATAGTAGTAATTCTTACTAATATTCCAGTTGTCGTTTTATGAAAATGAACACTCACTGCATTATTCTCCCATAACCATCAGAAAATGAAGCCTCAGAGTTTGGGTAGAGCTGTTGATGCTTCTGCTAGTCTAAGAGAGGAAGGAATATAGTAAAATAATCTTAGGTTTACATTCTCTTTTTCACAGCAATAGTTTCATAAATAGAATTGTGGATAAAAATATCACCTGCTCCAGAATTGCACCTAAAATGTGGGATTGTTACTTGAATAAATTTGTTTAAATGAGAAATATCATGATATTGAACGTAAAATGCAATATTGGTTTCCCAATTTCACAATTGCAATGAGTTACACATTAATTCCAGAAAAAATAGGCAGAGGATTATTTACTGACATCGCTCTGTGCTACTACAACTCCGTACTGAACCACAGCAACCAATCAGCAACTTGTTTTTTTTCTGTCTAGTATAAGACATTCAAAGTAAATATCTGATTGGGTGCAATAGTTTCAGCAAAGATTTTCAGCATTGAGCAAAGTTACTAAATATTGAGTGGGATTCACAAGCAAACTGGTATGATATTACATCTATAAACATATGTTTAAACAAGTTAACCCGTGCATGATTCTCATGCATTCTAGTCAAATCAAGCTACTTAAGGTGTTAAAAAGGTTCTTGTCATGCATTTGGGCCTAGCCCAGGCCTCCTCAGGGGAAGAGCGTTACTTCCCGACGCAAGCGCCCTTTTTTAACGTGGTTTTGTCCACATGTCACCACCTCATCATTTTTCTCCATCACCTCATCCTTCATCTTCATCGCCACATCCTTCATCAAGCTACGTAAGGTGTTAAAAACTCCCCACTGTCACCCCTGGCAACCACCAACCCCTCCCAACTGTCACTTCTCCTTCAAGAAATATATAGGTAAGTGTATAACTCTGCCCAGCAGGTGGCACTGCAGTTTGGTTTTTTTTTTTCCACACACGCCACTAGGCATTTATATAGTAGATACTTTTTTCGTGGAGCCAAAATATGTTTTTTTACAAGTTATTTATTTCCAGTGAAAATTAACAGCTTTTATTTTCCTCATTAAAAATTCTCCACTCAACAATATTATATAGATGTGCCATCCGCTACTTTTAACAATAACATTCACAAAGTAGCAATTCTCTAAATTATTTTATTCATATTGACCTAAAATAAATAAATAATTTTCTACTATGAAAAAAGATTTCTTCACACACCGGTGTATATTAAATGATGAATATAATATTAATATGAATATAAATGATGAATATTAATATTAAGAAAGAGATATTTGTGAATTTTATTTTGTTACACTCAGCCTATTATTATTATTATCATTTATTTGTTAGGCGCCACAAGGTTTCCGCAGCGCCGTACATAATACAAACAGGAGACCATACAGGGTGACATAGTACACAGCAATAAACACAAAGTACTAATACTTCAGAACTCCGGGCAGACATATGAGTGAAGATGGAGTAGAAGAACAGGTATGGAGACAGGAGGGGAGAGGGGCCCTGCTCATACGAGCTCACATCCTAACAGCCTATCTACACTATCAAGACTCACTGAGTTTTCTGTTGTCTGTTCCCACACACATTTGCTTATTTGGGAGGTGTCCAACTGGCATGTACAGATTGAGGACCTAATTTAGATTCAGACGCAAAGTCTGTTTAAGAAGTGTAGTATTGGGAGTGTGCCGCAGCTTTGTAGGGTATTACGAGTGGCAAGCAACCCCAGTTGCGTCCCAGTCGTAATACCCTACCGAGCTGTGAGCAGTCCCTGCAGCTAGCTAACCGCTTGCGCCATCTAATTCCTGCCGCACAGCTTTAGCCCTTTTCTGACGTGTGTTGCGTCTGCGCCTCACTGCGACTAGGACTTATTTACATGGTCACGCGTTCACAATTCCGCATTCCGACCATTCTCTCATAGTGAGCCGCAAGCTGTCGGAAGTGTAATTTCGTCCAAGATGCAGACGGATATGGTGCCTTCTGCACATGCGGGATAGTGTTTTTTTGTTCGATGTGCCTAAAACGGACTTTGCGTCCAACTCTTAGTGAGGTCCTTGGAGTATACTTGACAAGAATAACTCCAGACTCACATTCTAGATGAGACATTCCACACTGGATTGGGCCAGTTATTTGTGAGAGAGGAGAAAATGGGTGAGGGTAAATCATGGGTGGGGTGATTGTGGGAAATGGGAGCCAAAATGTTAAGCTTAAAAAATATTTAATAATTGTTCTTTTAATGCTCTGCTGATTCTTTTTTTGATTGTTTTTACAGTTGTCCAAGAAGTACGGCTCAGTATTCAGCGTCCAGTTAGGATTAGAAAAGATGGTCATCCTGTGTGGTTATGACACTGTAAAAGATGCTCTAATCAACTATGCTGAGGAATTTTCTGAACGACCCAATTCACCAATATTTGAGAAAACATCAAGAGGACATGGTAACTATTTTGAGTGTAAAGTCATTATAAAACATAAAAAGAGTTGAATGCATATATTAAACACATTGCAAGTACATCAAAGTAAAATAAGTCCTGCTCAATAAATAAAAAATCCCAGTCACTGCTCACATGCATTTCAAAAGTGGCAACATACAGATGCCACTGACACAAAACTAATTTGACATAATATAATATGACCTAAAAGAGGTTACCCGTGAAGCTGGACTTGTGTGATTAACTTTTGGCCAAGAGGTAATGCTCTGCCAGAGAGTTGCTGTGGAACATATCTCACTGGATTTACTTGAACTGATTTTCTGACTTGTTGGACCTGCTACTGTTAAGGGGACTGTGCTGTACCTATCCCACTGGATTTATTTGAACTGATTTCATCACTTGTTGGACCTGTTATCGTTAAGGAGCCGTGTTGTATTTAATCCTTCTCTGCAGAATTAATCATCCTTCTATTTTTCCTCTAATACCATGTCTGAGTGATTTGGGATCCGCATATCTTCACAGGGTATATTTACTAAGTTCCGGGTTGCTGTCATTTGTTTTAAAATGGATATTTAATTAAAGACAAAGCCTAATCTGTCAGATGTCCCTCTAGGCTACTCTAAACCTGCACAAGCCATGGCTATAAAGCTTTATGACACATTTGTCTCAGGATGAATGGAGTGTGAGAAGGTAGTCTATGGACTAGAATCTGGTGGTGGGTTGGTGGGGAGACTGTGACATTTAGTTGTTAGGGACAGCTGTCATTTTGGTGACATTCATATCTCAGCATAAATAATGTCCATTGTAAATGCAGTAGAAATAAATGTAACAAAGAGATGTGTATTCATTCTATTCAGGTATTGTCTTTGCTCATGGTGAGAACTGGAAAGTGATGAGACGATTTACTCTTACAACACTACGAGATTATGGGATGGGGAAGAAAAGCATAGAAAACAAGATTAATGATGAATGTGAATATTTAATGCAGACATTTAGATCCTATAAAGGTGAGTCTTTGCTCTCGCCCTCATTTTCACAATATATATATATATATATATATATATATAAATATATATAAAAATATATATATATATATGTATACTCTGCTTTCCTTTTTTCTAAAGGGAGGTCTCTATATCAGTTCCAAGTTCTCAGTAAATAGGTGTTTATTAGAGTAAATCTGATGTTTCATGTGCAGCAATATAACTTTCCTCTGAGATATAATGCATATACAAGACTAAACGTGTATTATATATACTGGAGTGAATGACTATATAATCACAGTAATTTACTCCCCTATAGATAATGCACATTTATTATTGTATATGCACTACATGCCTGTCACAGCGCATAGTACTCATTGTGTAGGCATCAATCATTCATAGAATATTGTGCACTCTCATTACTAAATGGTGCAGTGCAATATTCAATGAATGAATGACATTGCCGCATTTAGTAGTATGCGATTTGACAGCGTATGCATCGACCACATAGACTGCCTCACCGAAATCTCCACACCGCCCCCCCCCGCCCAGTCCCAGGAAACACTTTGATAGTCTGCAGTGCGGGCCTAGGCCCCCTGGTATACCTTGGGCCATGGTAATTGCTACACGCTTATCCCCTCTAGGCGCCCCTGTATATAGTGTGACGTCAGACCCGGAAGTAGGTGGAGCCGACCGCGGCGCTCTGCCGCTGATACAGACTAACAAACTGTTATTCAGATTCCTCTACAAACACTCTACTAGCGCTATCCCAGTATAATAGACTAATGAATCACTATATGGAAATATACTACTAGCGACTTAGCGCTTTGATGAGGAGACTGATGATATAAAGATTACCTATCATATACGAGCTACCTAGATCACTTTTAGAGCTACTATTCATTAACCCCAGTATGTATATACATATGATAATTAGCCACTAAATACGTGGCAACGTCTTGATACATTGGATAGGGCTTGTGCCTTATGAATTTCCAATACCTTCTAAGCTATATGGTAACCTGATAAAGTCTCTATAAGTGGGGGACATACTAGGCAAATACTGCCATTCACAGCTTATGTTATATACAACACCAAATACTGACACATGCTGTTACTAGGCAGAACATGTTCAACTCAGATTCCTCCACAAATATTCCACCAGCGCTATCATACTCGCTATTCCAACATAGCAGACCAATGAAATATCATATGGGAACAGACTATTAGCGACTTAGCGTTCTGATGAGGAGACTGATGCCATAGTGATTACCTATTAAATATAAGTTACCTAGCTACTCTTAGAGCTACTACTCATTAGCCTAAGTAGGTGCACATAAATGTGAATTAGCCATCAGATACTTGGCAAACCTCTTGATACACTAAATAAGGCTCGTATCCTATGAATTTTAAATAACTGTTAATTCATATGGTAATCCGATAAAATCTCCATACATGTGGAATACACTAGGCAAATATTGCCATCTGTAGTTTATACTATACACAACACTATATACTGAGGATTATATAAGTGACACGCTGTCACTAGGCAGAATATGTTCAATTTCTGCCACCCTATTCCGATACTTATGAACTAATTTGTGTTGTATATTCCCACAAGAGATTGTATAACAGTGATTTTCCTTTTGGAAATAGTACAAATTCTTATCGGCTCCACCACAGGGTCAACTTATTTTTAAATTCTATACTTTTCAACACTACAATCTTTTTTATATTTCGCTTTTTTATCTGCGTGGTATATCTATACGTACCATTTTTAATGCATACCAATAAAAATAATATGTATTAATTCTCTACTCATATGTACCTGGAGTGCTTGTTTAGGTCACTATACTTATTTTTCCTCCTTTGGATTGTATTGTATATATATAGATTGATCAAAGTGGAAATTTAGAAAGATCGGTGCAGGAATTTACAAGTGGCGATATGGAAAAAGTAAAGTGATGAAGGAACTCTCTTTCCGCTAGTCATGCTAGCTGCCTCCTTGTCTCCTGCACTGTTCTGGGTATTAAAAGCTCACAAGATAGATCTTTGTATATTTTCTACATACTAATTAGGTCATTTCTAAAACATTTTTTTTCAATCTTATCCAGTGTTTGTTTATAATGTAACCCCTCTATTCTCTTAATTAAAAAGATTGTTCACCTCTGAATCTCTCAAGCTCTGCCATGTCTACCTTATAGACAGGAGTCAAACACGGTTAAACTCTATTGTCCAATCAGGTGTAAAATCCAATAAGCACATGGGGTCTTATTTACAGTTAGGGGGGAACAAATTATCATCATCATCATCACCAGTTATTTATATAGCGCCACTAATTCCGCAACGCTGTGCAGAGAACTCATGCACATCAGTCCCTGTGCCATTGGAGCTTACAGTCTAAATTCCCTAACACACAGACAGACAGACAGACAGACAGACAGAGAGAGACTAGGGTCAATTTTGATAGCAGCCAATTAACCTACTAGTATATTTTTGGAGTGTGGGAGGAAACCGGAGCACCCGGAGGAAACCCACGCAAACACGGGGAGAACATACAAACTCCACACAGATAAGGCCATGATCGGGAATTGAACTCATGACCCCAGTGCTGTGAGGCAGAATTGCTAACCACTTAGCCACTGTGCTGCAAATTCAGCTTAAGGTGCAAAGTTGCACTTTGTCAAACCATGTTGTAATAATTTTACTTTATTTTGTGTTCATTCCATGCTTGGCTTTCCGGGAAGCGAATCTCATTTATCTGCTTTCCAAGCTGGACAGGCAACAACAGGTAGTGAAAGTTGCAAAAACAGGAAGAAAATAACAGCTGTTGGACAAGTATTCCAGTTCTGGTAGCACAGTCCTGATTTTGAGGGACATTCAAATTTATGGTATGACTCAGCACGGGGCTGAGGATATGGCACACAGAGTAGCTAAGGGAACAGTTAGAGGAGACCAGTAGATGGTCCAGAGTGAGGCTTGTGTGTGTCCTACAGGAGGTAGGAGATCAGAGACAAAGGACAATTTGACGGACAGTTGGGTGTCCTGTCCCTGTAGGAGCAGAATACAAGGACTGAGTATTCATGTTTAGCCACTAAAGAGAAAAGTGGTAAGTGGCTTAACTGGCCACTGGCCATCCAATGACATGTTCGCTTTAATGGAGCCATTGCTAGTTAAACTACTGAGCACAACTAAATGAGAAGTTTTGCTGAGCTAAAACAGACTTAGGTGGAGAGGAAGATCTGTGTATATTGGGATGCAGTTTAATGGTAGAATGAAATAGAAGTTGTTTGAAGAAATGTGAAGCATTTTATATTTGTCACCCACTCGCATGAATGTCATGTACATTGTAGTGTTATTATTCTTGATGACTGGCTGATGATGTCAGAAGTTGATAAGAATATCTTTCACGGCTGTTTATACAAGTATTCACACCACTCATGTATTATAATGATACATTATATTCTTATATGTACATTTTTACTTTTTCTCACTATTAATAATGCTCATTTTCAATGTAAAAATCTATTTTCAGGAAAACCCTTTGATAATTTAACCATCATTAACACTGCTGTAGCCAATATAATAGTCTCCATACTACTCGGTCATAGATATGAATATGATGATCCA